>NC_090726.1:197952810-198158266 GCF_036898095.1 Palaemon carinicauda
AAGTGATTTTATAGTTTATATATGAAGTATCAGTTTAAATGTTGTTAATGTTTTTTTTTTAAATATTTTATTTTGATTGTTCATTGCTTCTTATATCGTTTATTTATTTCCTTATTTCCTTTTCTCACTGGTGCTTTTTTTTCCTTGTTGGAGCCCTTGGCCTTATAGCATCCTGCTTTTCCAACTAGGCTTGTAGCTTAGCTAGTAATAATAATGATGATAATAATAATAATAAGTGCGTAATGTGTTTAAATATTGTATATGCAAAAACCCTGTTTTTTTAGTATTGTACACTGTTAAAATCTGCCGTAAAAACCGGTAAAAATTCTGGAATAAATGTTGCCAGGCATTTACCGTTTTAAAACCGGATATATTGACTTAGATTAAAGGAGTGATATTACGGTCACCAACTTGTAAAAGATAATAACAAAGTTGGGTAAAAATTACGGTCGCCTGTATTTTACTGAAATGCGGCTGAGAACAGTATATTTTTACGGAGAATTTCTTATTAAAATTACGTTTTTTACAGTGTATATATATAAATATATATATATATATATATATATATATATATATATATCTACATAAATATATATAATATATATATATGTATATGTATATATATATATATATATATATATATATATATATATATATACATATCTACATAAATATATATATATATATATATATATATATATATATATATATATATATATATATATATATATATATATATATATATATATAATATATATATATACATATATATATTATATATATATATATATACAGTATATATATATATATATATATATATATATATATATATATATATATATATATATATATATATATATACATATCTATCTATCTATCTATATATATATATATATATATACATATATGTATATATATATATATATATATATATATATATATATATTATATATATATATATATATATATATATATATAGTATATATATACATATACATATCTATATATATGCATATATATATATATATATATATATATATATATATATATATATATATATATATATATATATATATATGTGTGTGTGTGTGTGTTATTCTTACATCTAAGTTACTAGAATACCCATTAGAAATATCACGAATTTGCCTCTACAATATCCCACCCCAATCCACAGGACTTTTCACCGGACAACGAAGAATCAATTTACAAAATCGTTCCAAAGGATAATAATTATTACGAGAAACAGCACCAAGACGACATCCACCTTTTCTACGAAGGAAATGAAGGCGAAACATCCTGTCCGAACGTCACGCGAAGGAGGCAATCAGCTGGAGATCTAGCTAGACCAAATGTGTACAGTCCTACATCGAGTGGCGTCCAAGAAGAAGCTATCGTCCTACAACCTAGAAAATACTTAAATAGAAAGGATCTAGATATCCATCCTATTCCATACAGTGAAGAGAATGTATTAAAAGAAGTCCTTCAACCCAGTGAGTCCGTGGAGTGTAAGGATATATCAAAAGTCCACAGACTCCATTTGAAAAATCCAGCCAGTGATATTGAGTTGTCTTCTCTGCCCTTGAGATGGCAAAAAGAAGCTTTGCTGGCTAAAAAAATCGACAAAATATGTCGAGCAGTTTTTCCAGTCACGTTCGGTATTTTTAATATTGTCTATTGGGTTTACTTCAAGGTTCTAGAATAATGATATGTTTAATAACTTTTTTTCAAATTACCTTTATATATCTTCTTTATATATGAACGTACACGGTTATATATAGCCTATATATTGTATTATATTTCTCTCTTGAGCTTGTGTGTGCTTGTATGGCCATTTTTTTTTTTTTAGACTTTTACTATTGAAATAAAAGCTGTTTTTAGCAGACAATCATCTGATGATATTTTGCATTTGTCTGCGATATATATATATATATATATATATATATATATATATATATATATATATATATATATATATATATATATATATAGCCTATATACAGTATATATATATATATATATATATATATATATATATATATATATATATATATAGCATTTGTCTACGATATATATAATAGCCTATATATATATATATATATATATATATATATATATATATATATATATATATATATATATATATATATATTTATATATATATATATATATATATATATATATATATATATATATATATATATATATATTTATATATATATACAGTATATACATATCGTAGACAAATGCTATATATATATATATATATATATATATATATATATATATATATATATATATATATATATATATATATATAATATTTACTGTATATAGGCTATATATATATATATATATATATATATATATATATATATATATATATATATATATATATATATATTTACTATATATAGGCTATATATATATATATATATATATATATATATATATATATATATATATATATATATATATACATATATATAACCTTCAAAAAGGTTACTTTCGTGTAAGGAAATTTACAAATCCTCTCTCTCTCTCTCTCTCTCTCTCTCTCCTCTCTCTCTCTCTCTCTCTCTCTCTCTCTCTCTCGTCATATAAAAAGAGAAAATAATCTTTATACTGTTCTTACCAGGACTTGACTTTTCCAGAGGCAGAGCTGAGTACATAAAATCCAATTGAAGTAAGAAGGAATTTTCTAAATTAATTAGAAATTATATGAAGAAAGTAATTAGCCTCTCTCTGAGATATATGAAAGAGAGAGAAAGAAAAGAATTATCATTATTTCATAACGATCAAAAACTTTCTTAAATATCTAAGTTTTGTCTTAATGAATACTTCCTTATCTCTCAACCTGTTGGATTGGAGTTCGAGACCTGCTCACGTTTGACAGTTTCTCGCAGTGTCTGTAACCTCACCATCCTTGTGAGCTTGGAATGGGGAATTTGTGTAACATATAGATCTACCTGCTTATTCATTGGTGGCCATTGCCTAGCCGTCCCTGGTCCTAGCTTAGGTAAAGCTAAACCTAAGGAAAAAAGCAAGTTACTTCAGCAAAACTGATGATTTTTCTGGTTTTCGTGACTTGATTGAAGTAGGCCTCTATATAAAATTTCCTTTATCGATAATAAGAAAATCTTGTTACATTTGATTTAACTTTACCTATAAATATAAAGTTATCTTTATTCTAAAAGAATTTAAATCAATTTCAAATTCTTTATTAATCCAATGGAGATTAGACATAGGCCTGATTTAATCAAAATCAGTTCCAAGTCCTGTATTAATCCAATGGAGATTAGACATAGGCCTAATTTAATCAATTTAATATTAGGGGTCTTTAATTTCACGAATCGTGTGTTTTTTATGGTATTGTTCATAGTTTTTCACAAATAATTTGAATAAAATATTCGTATTTCATATTCTATATTATACAAGTTTGTATACATGACAATAACAGTATATATATATATATATTATATATATAATATATATATATATATATATATATATATATATATATATAGTTATTATCATGTATACAATATATATATATATATATATATATATATATATATATATATATATATATTATATATATATATATATATATAATTTTGCACATTTAGACGTATTTTTCATATTCATAAGCCATATATTGTACTCCTCTTAATATCTTGATCCTCTCTCCACCTCGGGATCAGAGACCTAACGGGGAATCAATTCAAAGATAATAGCTTCAAGTCAGCCGGGGAATCGAACCCGGACCCATGAAACTGAGGTTCGATTGACTTTGCAACTCATCCTAAAAGATAGATATATTTGAGTTGATTCCCCTTTGGGGTCTCTGATCCCGAGGTATAGAGAGAATCCAGATATTAGGAGTATAATATATGACATATATGAATATAAGTATTTATCACTAAATACTTTTTATATTACAAGATAATAAAGAATTCATCTTGAAGTATCGTTATTTTCCTAATTAATGTAATGGAGTTATTTTTAAGCCGAATCTTAATATATAATAAAATATTAACATTATATTTCTGTGACATTTTATACTGTTCATATTGTAGATTATAAAATTGCTATCTACTAATGTTAAAATTGCACAAACAAATAATTTTATCTGGGTAGGCCTATGTGTGTATGTGCTGGGAAAAATTCACAATTTCATCTATATAATTACATTTTCCACTGTGAAATTAATCAAATAGTTTTTTATATTACAATCTTGCTATCTAACAATATTTAAATTGTATAAAGAATGAAATTTCTAACTGTTATATATGTGTGTGCTGAAAAGTCCATAATTTTATATATATATATATATATATATATATATATATATATATATATATATATATATATATATATATATATATATATATATATATATATATATTATATATATATATATATATATATATATATATATATATATATATATATATATATATATATATATATATATATATATATATATATATATATATATATATACATTTTCCACTGTGAATTTAATCAAACAGTTTTTATATTACAGCCTTGCTATCTAACAATCTTAAAATTGCTCAAAGAATGAAAATGTTAGCTGTGTATATATGTATATATGTGTGTGCTGAATAGTCCATAATTTCATTTATATATTTATATACTTTTTCCACAAAGTATTTTTATTTCAATTTTTTTTTTAACTTAAACTAAACTTTATCTTCGACACACTGCTAAATTGGATACACCTGTATTCTATTCAATTTCCATGTTTTTATATTTCGTTATTAAAACTGTAGTTCGTAATTTCAAATTGAGAGATGGATTGTCCATTTGTCCTGTTTCCCAAAATGCCAAAATTCTTTTAGAGGCTTTTGCTCAGAATTTATGGAGCGTCAATATGTCTTTTCCATTTCAAAGTCATGTGAAATGGGATCGGTTTCATTTTCCTCTAGGAGAAGGACACTCCAAAATCAAACCATTGTTCTCTAGTCTTGGGTAGTGCCATAGCCTCTGTACCATGGTCTTCCACTGTCTTGGGTTAGAGTTCTCTTGCTTGAGGGTACAATCAGGCACACTATTCTATTTAATTTCTCTTCCTCTTGTTTTGTTAAAGTTTTCATAGTTTATATAGGAAATATTTATTTTAATGTTACTCTTCTTAAAATATTTTATTTTTCCTTCTTTCCTTTCCTTACTGGGCTATTTTCCCTGTTGGGGCCCCTGGGCTTATAGCATTTTGCTTTTCCAGCTAGGGTTGTAGCTTAGCAAATAATAATAATAATAATAATATAAATTTTCAAAAGGTGATTTTGTGAAAGGGAGAAATTTATATGATTTAAAATATTCAACCTAGGCTTATTGTAGCCACTTCTATATTGTGTTGAATTCTTCCAACCGATTTTTATGAAGTCATGTGGATTTATATTTGACCTTAATAACGGTAAATAATTATTTAAACCTAATAGAAATAATTAAATATGTAAAAACTTTGTTTAAAGTAAAGTATTCTTGAATAAAGATGACAGAAACAAATATAAATATATTTTGCTCTTAGTAGGAACACAGGCTTAATTGTAATGACCTTTGTATTTCAATTTGCTTATTTATTCATTGCAACACTTTTTTAATATTTTACTATAATTTTATATTATAAATAATCTATAAAAACTTATTTTAAGCAAATAAATTCCTTCATAAATATGTTCAAACCACGAAATAAACAAAAATATATTTTGCTAATAGTGCGGAACATAAGCCTAATTGTAATGACCTTTTTATTTCAATTTGCTTATTTATTCATTGCAACACTTTTTAATATATTACTATACATTTACATTATAAATAATATACAAAAACTTATTTTAAGCAATTAAATCCCTTCATATATCTGTTTAAGCCAAGAGGTGCAGATATGGGAATTTATCCCTAGATTTGGAGACTTATCCCTACAATTGGAAATTTATCCTTAAATTTGGGGATTTTGGATGACTGGTGACGGTTCTCTGTACACATATCTATGAAGAAGAAATAGAGATGAGTAAACCTTTATATTGTTGCAATTAGTTTATTTACTATTACACGAAGCTTAGTGAGTAATTTCTGTATTAGAAGAAAATATATTTTTGGAAATGGGAATTTTTGGCTGGTTTTGGGGATTTTTCATCACGAGTTTTAGGGATTTTTACACTAACCCATCTGGCAACACTGGGTCATTCTGGTATCACTTGACAAGTTGTGTGCTCGTGTTAGTTCACATGTGTCATTATATTTTAATTTAATTTTCTAAACGTTCCCGTTATCGGAAAACCAATTTAAAACTCTTTTTATTACAGTTACTGACAGAAAAGTCTTTAAGGTATAGACTTAAAGGTAAGAAATCCCGTTATTTCATTTAATTGATGGGTTTAAGTGCCGTATCAAGAATACTAGGCTATGCTAATCAACAAGTCATTGTTTATATAAGTAGATATTGATTTTGCCTTGTATTTAGATACAGAAACAGGTTTGTAGTTGGTGGCTTTGACACTAGGTAAGGATTAACACCGAACAAAAAGGTTTGAATGTTGGGTAACATACCGTTAGCATAGGATATAGATAATTAGTATATTTTTTCGTCGGTTTATTATGCATCCAAGAAGGTAATGTATAGAGAAGAAAAGGCTTGTTTTTTTTTTTTTACCAATATATACCGTTTCCCCAGTATGATTTCCCCACTCAAAACCCCGAGGCCCCCTCTGTGGGTCCCCTATTATCGGTGGATATATATATATATATATATTTCTGAAACTTCATTTCCAACAGGAACGAGTGTCATTTTCAAAGGGAACGGACCTTCTTCTATAGAAAATAGTAGTTTGTTTCCCTAGGTTATATTACCCTGTAATACAGTACAATAATACCGGTAAGTACACTGTGTCCTAAGTTAGGTTAGGTGGGGATCGCAAGGTTAGATTGTATTCCTCATTTTATATACATTTGAAATTGCTAATAGTGGTCAGACTTCAACGTTAAGGGGAAATGGGAAATGAAGATAAATTGTTTTAATGTAGAAACTGTTTGCAACAAAATTTACACGTAAGAAAGTGATTCTGATGACAACATCGTCGAGAGGTTATGAGTAGGCCTACATGTTTAAACTTATATTGGGATGGTGTTAGTATTAATATTTACCAGGTTTTCTATAGGCCTATCGAAGTATGATAGAGTCAGCCAGCAATGTTTTTAGATGTGACGGTAATCTTTAAAACCTCCGAAAAGGTTAGTTAGATCCTAAAACCTATACCAATTTCAACAATAATGGGGAGCCAAAGTAGGAACCCTAGGTGTTTTTGGGTAGGAGAATTAAAAAGAATAGCATGATGAGTTATGGATATGAGAATATAAGAATAAAAAAAACTAGTAGCATAATAAGGAAGATTCAACCTGAAAACATCATAATCAAAACCCCATTAATACGTCTGTACCTTATCTCCCATAATCTAACCTAGGGTGTCAATTTTTACTAGACAAGGGTTACAACCCTCAAGAGATTCAATGGTTAATATGCGATAGATTTAGATTTCTCAAGCGCTGGTTTCAGTAACACCAAAGGTGTAATAATCTTCATGTTGCCATCATTTTATAGTTTCAAGTGAAGGGCGGTATTATTATCTTTTATTTACTGGCGAATTTATTAAGGCTTTGTAATTTTCCATAACCTCAGCACAATGTACAGTATATGGCTTGTTATCTAAGTGATCCATAACTTTGATTTAAAGGTTGTCTTTGAAAATCAATATCTTAGTACTGTATGGTTGTTATTTTTTATACAGTAACTTCATAAAGGTTTGGTTTGAAATCTAAAGGTTATCAGACCCACCCATTTTACACAACTGTACACAGTATGTTCATTTCAAGAATGGCTTCCCGCATACTCTGATATTAATGTATTATACAGTAAAATCATTAGGAAATTATAACAAATTTATTAGAGGTAATACTTCACTTTTTTAACAGTTTTGATGTAATCCACTGTACAATACAGCACCATATTAAAGCCATCTCTTTTTGAGCCTTGAGTAAATCAGTGGACTTGTAGTAGTTTATTTCTTGTTTATATATAACGGATTTTGAGCGAAGCGAAAAATCTGTTTTTGGGTGAGATAGCCATGACGTCCTGATGGAAGGTTCCTTCGGTAGCTTCCTTGGGTATATTTAACTACAAGGATATTCCCAGAGAATTAAACCACAGGTTATCACAGAATTCTAACTTCTGGTGCGAGTATCCTAAAGATTTCCCTTTAAGACATCGTATATCAACAGGGGACGCATGTATTAACACGCCACATAGCTATCTGCACCCCATATAGAGCTAACACTTCGATATGGAAAGGTGGAGAATAACTGGGGAGCCGTTCCACAGTTACACTCGTCCGTGGCTACTTTTGGTACTCGAAACGTAAACAAACGGGCGCCATTGCTAAATGACGTCACGTCCGTCCTCATCCTGGTGCCAGCTCCTTGCTAATCTCCATGATACAGCAGGACAGGGTGGGGCCTGAAAGGCTGGACTAGAATAGAAGGGAGGGTCCATCAGGACGTCATGGCTATCTCACCCAAAAATAGATTTTTTGCTTCGCTCAAAATCCGTTTTTTGGGCTCAAGCTATGACGTCCTGATGGAAGAGTACCAGAGAATCAATGTATCGTGGAAAATTTCCCTTTAATAGAGTAAGTGCCAAGGGCTTTGAATAGAGGTATGTAATGTGACCTCGGTAGAGGTTCCGTGGGGATCCAGCTTCCTGCCCCCCTGGCAGAGAAGTCCCAACGGGTTATACCAAAATTCAAAGTGGTCATCGAAGGGCTACTCACCCTGCGGAGAGTTCATGAAGGACTCGGAGACAAGACAGAATGGTCAATATTCGTGTAGGAACATTCTCAAGAGTAGATGAGTGATAGTTAATCACTATATTCCATGGTTAGAGAACAATCTGGTCTCGAAGGTAAGTATTCAATTAGGAATATTACACAGCATAGGTGAGTATATAATACAGACAAAATATATTATTCTTCTCATTTCAAAGGAAAGGGGTAAATGAAACTATGACATTCATGTACAGTGAACCCTCGTTTATCGCGGTAGATAGGTTCCAGTCGCGGCCGCGATAGGTGAAAATCCGCGAAGTAGTGACACCATATTTACCTATTTATTCAACATGTATATTCAGACTTTTAAAACCTTCCCTTGTACGTAGTTCTGTTAACAAACTACCCTTTAATGTACAGAACACTTAATGCATGTACTACAGTACCCTAAACTAAAACAGGCACAAATATTAAAGGTGATTTTATATCATGCATTTCCTAAACACGCTAAAAAGCACAATAAAAAATGGCAACCAATGTTTTGTTTACATTTATCTCTGATCATAATGAAGAAACAAACTGGAGGTAGAGCTTTGCTTATTACCCAGACATATTTCCCATACTTTTCCCTTAGAACTACATCACATCTTCCTACTTTAGATATATATATATATATATATATATATATATATATATATATATATATATATATATATATATATATATATATATATATATATATATATATATATATATATATATATATATATATATATATATATATATATGTATATATATATATATATATATATATATATATATATGTGTGTGTGTGTATATATATATATATATTTATATGTATACACATATACATACCTACATATATACATAAATACATGCATACATATATATATATATATATTACTGTATATACATATATGGGTTATGGAAAAAATCCGCGAAGTGGTGAATCCGCGATGGTCGAACCGCGAAGTAGCGAGGGTTCACTGTATTTCATAGTGTAAATAGGAGCGAAGAGAGACGCACAAGTAATAAAATAGACATATTATTTCATAAATTGCAGGTTATAGTAGTAATAAATGCAATAAAGGATGTAAAGTTAATTTACAATAATAAATAATGTACATAGAAATTAGAAGACTTCAATTTTGAATCTGAAAAATTTCAAAATTAGAAAGCACAAGTTCCAGAGGAACGTCAGTCTTTATCAAAGAAAAAAAAAAACACATCATGCCCTAAGGCATGTGGCACTCATGTGAAGTCTATGACATTTCACCTTGGTAAGAACAGTCTATTAGAAACACTAAGTGTCCATAAAATCACTATGTATCACACGAGGGTCAACACAGGCACCCGTAGAGTTAAAGTCCCAAGTAACTCGCTGTTCTATGCAGAGTTAAACGGCAGGTTTCATAACACTACCTGCGGCTACCACGAAATGTTTGACTTCATGCACTTGCTTCGCGTGGTGCTTGAAGAAAATGCGCGAAGATTTCCATCCTGTGAAGCTCTTGAGGCTTTCGAAATCCATACTCTGGAAGAAATTCAGAGAAGATGCGACTTTTCTAGGATCGTGACCTGCGGGTGTACTGTCAGAATCCGCTCTGCGAATGAAGTAGGTGATTTTCGCTCTTAGTTGTTTCAGTGACAGGTCGCTACCCGATGTTTCTCCTTTGAGGAGTTGACCTCCACCAAAGTCTGAAGTTCTTCGAAGATAGACCTTGAGACTCTCTACTGGACATAGAGAGACATCTTCCTTCAGGGGGCAGATTCTCCAGGGGCCCCATCTCTTGGTGGGTAATTCGTTTTTTGCGAGAAACGTCGGATCAGGGAAGAGGGTAAGTTCTCCTGTATCTGTGAACAGGATATGACCCTCGTCTCTTGATAATGCCACTATTTCGCTGACTCGGGTTCCCGAGGCGAGAGCAAAAAGTAATATAACTTTTGAGTCAGATCCTTGAGAGGGCACGAATCGTTGTCCAAGTTAGAGGCAAAATGGAGCACCTTGTCCAGGGACCAGGAGATAGGTTTTGGCGGAGGTGCTGGGCGTAGTCTAGCGCATGCCTTTGGTAGTTTATTGAAGATATCGCTGGACAGATCAATCTGGAAGGCGTACAGTAGTGGTCTAGTCAAAGCCGATTTGCAGGTAGAAATCGTGTTGGCTGCTAAGCCCTGTCCATGAAGGTGAATGAAGAAGGACATGCAAAAATCAATGGTGATTTCCGTAGGATTTTTTGCTTTGACGAACGAGACCCACTTTCTCCAGAATGATTCGTATTGCCGTCGTGTGGATTCGGTCTTGTATTCCTCGAGGAAGTCTAGACTTTTCTTCGAGATCCCAAACCTTTTCTTCGCGGCTAGGGAGAGAAAATCATGAGATGAAGGTCCCTGACTTTCAGTGATGAAGCGAAGACAGTCGACTTCTGTACTTGTTGAGAGAGAACTGGGCCCGGGAGGGGAATCAGCTTGGGCTGCAGCTCCAGGAACAGGGGGTACCAATTGTTCCGGGGCCACTTGGGAGCCACTAGGGCTGCTGTCCCTTTGAAGGTTCTCAGTTTGGAGAGGACTTTCAGCAGAAGGTTGGTGGGAGAGAACAGGTATATCCTGGACCATTGTTCCAATCCAGTGACATGGCGTCCACTGCTTCTGCATTGGGGTCCTCGTACGGGGCCACATAACGAGGAAGTTGATTGTTGTCGCTCGTTGCGAAGAGATCGATCTGAAGTTCCGGGACTTGGCGAGAGATGAAGGAGAAGGATCTTGCGTCTAGAGACCATTCCGACTCTATTGGGTTTGTCCGTGATAGAGCGTCCGCCGTCACATTGCGGAATCCTTGTAGGTGAACTGCAGACAGGTGCCACTTCTTCTTTTCTGCCAGACGGAAGATCGGAAGAAGTACCTGATTTATCTGGGGCGATCTCGAGCCCTGACGATTGAGACATTTGACTACCACTGAGTTGTCCAGAGTCAGACGGATGTGGATCGAGGGAGGCGGAGAGAGTTTCTTCAGAGTGAGAAGGACCGCCATGGCCTCCAAGATGTTGATGTGAAACGTCTTGAATAGGGGAGACCATGTCCCTTAAACCTGTCGTTGGTGGGAGTGACCTCCCCAACCCTCCAGCGAAGCGTCCGTGTGGATGTTGAGTGATGGAGGTGGGTGTTGAAGAGGAATGGACCTTTTCAGGGCCTTTGCTTCCGACCACGGCTTTAAGAGTAACCGAAGTCTGTTTGGGAGCCGTCTCTTGAGGTCTCTTCGAGCGATGAATGCAGAATGTCTCCAGACTCCCGCGGCATCCTTTAGCTGTGCACGAAGCACTTGGTTTGTCACAGAGGCGAAGTGTAGAGAGCCTAGAACTTGTTCCTGCTGTCGTCTTGAGATCCGTTTGGATTTCAGCAGTTTTTTGACAGACCCTGCTATTTCTTTCCTTTTCCTCTGTGGAATGGAAAGGCGGTGTGGCTGAAGATCCCAATGGATTCCTAACCATTGGAACTTCTGAGCTGGAAAGAGGCGAGATTTCTCGGTGTTTATCTTGAATCCCAGGTGTTCTAGGAACTGGGTGACTTTGTTGCAGGATCGTACACAATCTTTGGGCGATGTCGCCCAGACCAGCCAGTCGTCAAGGTAAGCCATCACTTGGACTCCGCGAAGGCGGAGCTGTTGAACGATGGCGTCTGCCAGCTTGGTGAAGATCCGTGGGGCCACTTGAGCCCGAAGGGCATGGCCCTGAAGGCGTAACTTTTCCTTTGGAGTCGAAATCCTAGGTAGGAGGAAGCGTGATGGTTCATTGGAACGTGCCAATAGGCGTCCACCAGGTCTATAGAGACCGTGTAGGACCCTTGAGGTAGGAGGGTCCTTATTTGTTGAAGAGTCAGCATCTTGAACTTGTTGAGGGGGGATAAGTCTAGAATGACTCTGAGTTTGTCGGAGTCCTTCTTGGGGACGCAAAACAGTCTCCCTTGGAACCTGGTTGACTTTACCCTCCTTATCACCTTCTTGTTCAAGAGTTCTAGGACGTACTCTTCCAGGAGGGGGGTTGACTGTTGGAAGAATTGCTGGAAGGCTGGGGGTTGTTGTGTCCAGCTCCAGCCTAGTCCCTTCTTGACGATGCTGTGTGCCCAGGGATCGAAGGTCCAACGATCCTGGAATTGGCGGAGTCTTCCTCCCACCGGAAGCACTTCATTGCTTCTGGCTTCCCGAGGGTTTGCTACCTCGGCCGCTGGCTCCCCTTCCTCCTCTGCCTCTGGAGGGGCGGCGAGACACATCTCTGCCTGAACCTCTGCTTGAGCCTCTACCTTTGGGACGAAAGGTAGTGGTTTGCTGCTCAAATGCAGGGGTGAAGACCGGTGACTGAGAGACCATCGGTTGGGTGACCAGCTGAAAGGTCTGTTGTGGCTGAGCTGCCACTTGGGGAGTAGCGGAACCCGGAAACTGCCGTCTCTGTTGACGTTGCTGGGGTTTTGGTTTCTGAGGTTTCCTCTTAGGTTGAGGGCCATCGTTCTGAGAGGATTTCCTTTTCTTCGACATGCCCCACATATGGAGAAGGTTCCTGTTCTCCGTGGCGGCTTTGTCGGCGATCTCTTTCACTAGGGAGGAGGGAAAGAGGTGTTTACCCCAGATGTTGGAGGAAATCAGCCTCCGGGGTTCGTGTCTCACCGTAGCGTTCGCGAACACGAATTCACGACAGGCTCTGCGAGCCCTAGTGAAGCTGTACACCTTCATGACAGTTGCCAAATGCGTTTTGGCAAGGACCATGTAGAAGTCTGGAATCCTAGTGTCACTGGCCATGACTTCAAGCTGTACCTGGAGGGACATTGATGCGGCAAGCCTTTCCTTCGTATCTTGTTCCCTACGAAGGAGGTGATCGTTGAGTTTTGGGAGGTCCTCATTAAACTGACGACCAGCAACGTCAGGCTCTAGTTTCCCCGCTGTGAATGTTGACTGGACGTCTTTTCAGTGTCTATCATCAGGGGGAGTAGTCAGGGAGAAGGGCCTGCACTCCAGTACAGGGCAAGGTTTCCCTTCTTCCACTGCTTTCAGTACCGCAGTGAAGTCCTTTTCAATAAAGGGGAAGGTCGCATTGTTCGGTGCGACGAAGGTTGGGTGCTTTTTACTACGCGCCGGCATCTTGGAATTAGTGAAGCCCCTACTCTTCACCGTGTTGGCTAGCATAGCCTGGGCCTTTGAGAGATCGAACACAATTACCTCCTTCGGTTCGGTCTCTTCTTTAGAGGCGGGTTCGGACCTGAGTCGGACGTAACAGTCCGGATAAGCCTCAAAATTCGGGAAGAACTCCACTTCTTCCAACGCGATCAAGCCGACCTTCTCACTGATGAAGATCTTGCCCGTGGTGATTGGCATGTGCTCGGCATACCTCCATGGGTTATTATCCAAGCAGGCAGGGAGGTCCTTAACCGAAATCCGTTTTGGTTGCTTAAAACTTCCAAGGTTAGACCTGAATAGCTCGTGGGTCTCGCGAAGTTTCTTATCCATGAGGGCTTCAAGCATCTGGAAGACCTCCTGAGTGCCTGATGGGATAGGGTCCGGGGTGGCAGATGTTGAAGGAAGTGATTCCTCGGTCGGCGTAGGAGTTGGTGCAGGGGTAGGAGTGGGAGCGACCTCATGCTCCGAATCAGGGTATTCCACCTGATCTTCCTCATAGTCGAGCTCCTCGCCCATGAGGTTCCTCTCTGTCGTTTCCGACACTTCCGACATACGTTCCACTTTGTCGGAATCTAGACGGCACTCATGCATGGACTAGGCCATGACAACATCAGGTTCCACCACTATCTGGACGGTGGGAATCTGATCACTGGAGACCACTGAGTCTTTTGATGCCTTCGGAAATAGCAAGGCCCTCAAATCTTCGGTAGCGAGATACGGTCCGGTGGCGTTCTTCTGGAAGCCACGCATCCACTTGCGTAGCTTCTCCCGAGCGTTGTCCCTTACCTCTGCTGAAGGAGGATCGTCGAACGCTTCGACCAGACGACTCTTGCAGACTGTACAGTGCTGCGGGTCCCAGAATTTCAGGTCGCCTTTCTTGGCGGCGCAGGGGGCGTGGGTCCGACACGCCTTGTGCCTGTAGAAGTCCGGGCGTTTCACTCCACAGAAGTTGTGTTCACACTTCATGTACTCCTCCTGTAAAAGAAAGAGATCATGAGTACAGTATATGGAAGGCATAAGAATGACTTACATTCTCTTAAGGTTAAATTTTAAATAGTCAAAATTTCATCTAACATTAAATAATTCATGTATATTGTAATGTTTGAGAATAGGAGCGGGAAAGGAAGTAGATAGACACATACTTGTGAATCCCGCCCAGTCGGTTACCGTAACCTTATCAATAGGCAATTTCATTTGTGACCGAGGGACACAAAACAGAAATACGCATGGATCACCGTGGTGGGTAGAAGCTAAGTTCTAGCAGAGATTGCCTGCGAGGTGTATCAGGGACTGAGACCACTCAGTTCCTTGGGGTAAAGGGGTAATGGGAGACCCCGTATAGATCTAGGTTCCGGCAACCGACCGTGCTAAGACGCACAGAGTATGCTGGAAAATTGTAATGTGCAAGAAGACAGCCCAGCCACTAGTAGAATGGTAAGACAATACCTATATATAGAAGTGGCTAAGCCATCTGGCTGCAGTGTAGGACTGTCGGCATGTTGTCGACAGGTAGTAGAAGGGGTGCATGTCCCTTGGCGCCTTCGGAGGGCGCCGGCACGCCGGAGGCCGCTCTAGCAGGGTATAAGGCATTAAGGCAGACACATTGAGAGTCTAAGCATAATACCAACTTGGCGACCGCCGGCACAGCGGCGGAACGCCGGCAGGAGGCGGGGGCTCCGGCAGCCGAAGGCTGACGGCTTGGTGATCAGTTCGTAAGATAATGAAGTATATGGTAGTATACCCAGACAGCCGGCAATCAATGCCGGCACGCCGGAGGCCGGCCCGAAGGTCGGACAACCGAAACTAGGTAAGGGAGGGGTGGATCATCGGTTGTAAGCCGACGGAAGGCGGCAGCCCCCCGGCACACGGAAGGCTGACGACTTAGAGTAGGAAGGGTATCTTATGAGAGAGAGTCACCAAAGTGTAGGGTGATATCGCCGGCAGTAGAGGCGGCAAGGGACCGGCACCAGGGTAGATGGAGAGACAGATCAGGAGGGATTGGAGGGATAAGACCACATACCCCTCCGGCATCCCTCCAGAGAGAGTGTACACATGATAGGAGTAGATACTCCTAGCATCCAATGGCAGGGGGCCGGCAGCCGGCCGGGTGCCAGGGTAACCCAAGGGAGGGTTAGAGTACACTCAAGAGGGGGAACCCCCTGCTGGACAAGTCGCTGCCAGTGGCTACCCCCATAGAACGCTATGAAGGGTGTGTGTACCAGAGCGGCCTGCTCAACAGGAGATCAAGATAGCCCTATCACTCCACCCAAGGGAGGAGTTGTAGGACTAGGGACAGATGTGTATAGGCAAACCTATGTATGGGCTAGCCTACACCAAAGGGATAGGTGGGGAGGGAGAAGAAGAGGGGTCTTCAATAGGGGAGGCTCTGTACAAGAACGGCCACCAAGGAAAGGGAGGACGCTCCCTAGCCTAGGGTAGGTAACCAGAATGAGAACGGTGCAAGAGTACCGTCTCAAACTATAAAAGTACAGGACTAGCCCCCCCCCCCCCCATGGCCTAACCTAGATAAGGAGTGTTAATTCCCATGCTAGGTAGGCTGAAAGACATATCGCAAGTTGCAGGGAAGGGTGAGTAACCTAACCATAAGCAACTGAGGAAGGACGGAGCCGTTCCTCTTTCTCGGTCGCAACCCTAAGGGGGGATCATTCCCTTAAGGTAGACAGAGAAGCGATAAATACTCTGATTGTGGACAAGATTCCCCTATATAGAAGGGGAAGCTTGGCCACGCAGAGGGAATGCCCGTAGGCAGGGGATGTAGGGAGCATATAGGGGTTCCTACATTTAGGTTAGGTTAGAAAGGAACGCAATCAAACCGGTCCCCTATATGGTCCCTGAAGGCGAAAAACACTTACATCACAGTTAACAGTATGATAAATAATGCCACTTTTTCAATATTAAACTTACCCGATGATCATATAGCTGTCAGCTCTGCTGCCCGACAGAAAAACCTACGGGCGGAATACGCCAGCGATCGCTATACAGGTGGGGGTGTACATCAACAGCGCCATCTGTCAAGTAGGTACTCAAGTACTCTATGTCAACACAGAACCAATTTTCTCTCTGTCGTGTCACCGGCAAGACCTACTGAATACGCTCTCGTTTTTCTGGATTGATTTTCACGTTATTTGGTGAAGTATTCTCTCTAGTTATTAGCTATCGCTGTGCAGAAGTTATCTTCAATACTTCTTTGCATTTTTTTTTTTTTTTGGATTTGGATTAATTGTTGACGACTTGGATAGATTTTGAATTCCCCCCTTTGACTAATTCAAGATGTCTGACCCTTCTCAAGTCCCCAAGTACAGGAAATGTAGCGCTAGGGACTGTTCAAGGCGTCTTCCGAAGGCCTCTATCGATCCGCACACCGTTTGTTCCAATTGTAGGGGTAAAGCCTGTCAATTGGAAGATCGATGTGAGGAATGCGCTGGGCTTTCGGAATTCGGGTTTCAAGAATTCCTGAAATATGCACGTAGGCTAGAGAAGGATAGGATCAGGAGGAGTTCGTCTCGCTCAATTGATTTTTCCTCTCCCCATGCCCCTCAACCTATTCCTTCCCCTGTAGTGGTTGCACCCGACCCCCCTGCAAGCTCTCATCAACCTTCAATGGCAGATATGATGCGTGCCATTCAGGCTCTAGGTGAGAGAGTCGAGTCATTGGCGAATGACCGCAATCAACTCATGGCTGACGTCAGAGAGTTGAAAGGTAAAAGTGCAGTGGGAAGTGAAGTGAGTGTCAGTGCAGTGAAAAGTGTCAGTGTTACGCATGAGGGTGCGTCTGTTCGTGCCTGTCGTCCTCCCAGTCCGGGACCTCTTGCAAGCTCCCAAGCCCAGGGGAGAAGCAATGTCGTACGACCAAAGGGTTCGACAGGCTTTAATCAGCGTACAGACGTACCCTCCGTGGTTTCGGACGTATCTTTCCGAGATCGTCCCACCCACAAGAAGGCGAGTGAGCCCATTTATTCCTCGTCTGCGGAAGAGGTTTCTAGACAGAAACGATGGACCAAGGTCTCACGGCCTCTTAAACGTAAGGTCCCTTCCGAGCTAGTCCAACGGCCCAGGTGTAGCCACTGGGTCAGTTCGGACTCGCTGCAGTCATCCGACGACTGCACACCTCCCAAGAGAGGCAAGGTGGTACCGCAACAGGCAGTAACTCCGTCTGTTGCCGCACCCGCTGTTTTAGACCCTCAGTCACAACGGACAGTAGCTCCGTCTGTTGCCGCTTTTGTAGACCCTAAGTGGTCTTTACTGCAGTCTATGCAGACTCAGTTAGCTGCGGTTATGCAGGAGTTTCGTGCGGAGAAGGTTGACGCTGCACCCGTTAGCCTACAACCTGCCACGGTTGTGCGCCCAGCTCACGCTGAGGCTGCCTGCTCCCACACTCCGACTGCGGAGAAGGTTGACGATGCACCCGTTTGCCTACAACCTGCCACGGTTGTGCGCCCAGCAGACGCTGCGGCTGCCTGCTCCCACACTCCGGCTGTGAGAGCTCCTCCACCCATGCGCAGTCGACCCTACCAGACGCTTGCTGACTCCCACAGACGCACGGAGCACTCCGTTGCCGTGCGTGAGCTACCACAACAACAGGAGGGTGGAGTTAGGCTGCCGTGTTTTGACGCGGTGCGTCAGCCTCCGCAACCCACGGTGGTCTCCGCTATCCTTCCACAGTCGGGTGTAGACTCTTTGCGCACCCACTCAGCTTTGGTTGTTGCCAGTTCTCAGACTGACCAACAGTGGCATGATGTTGGGTCCAGTGCAGCCACGCATGCACCCGTGCTGCCGGACTCAGCTGTCCAGCCCACTCCGTTGCCTCTTCCTCCTCAACATTCAGACGATGGTATCTCTGATGATGACGAAGCTGCACATCTTGACGACCAACACTCCGACATCGAAGAACCCAAGACCATGCCTCCCTCCTTAGACTTTAGGAAAGTGCTTGCGCTCTTTAAGGATTTGTATCCAGACCAGTTTGTGTCTGCAGCACCACGCTCACCTCCCTCTGAGTTCGCTTTAGGCATGCAGTCAGCAGCTCCTGCCTTTACGAAGCTCGTACTCGCTCGCTCGTCCAAGAGAGCTTTAAGGGTACTGGGAGAGTGGTTGCAGTCTAAGAAGCAGTTGGGAAAGACATCCTTCATGTTTCCCCCGGTCAAGCTTGCTTCCAGATCTAGCGTCTGGTATGCCACGGGAGAAGTTCTCGGCTTGGGAGTTCCTGCCTCTGCCCAGGGCGACTTCTCAAGTCTAGTAGACTCTCCCCGCAGTCTGGCTATGAGACGCTCCAAGATTTGCTGGACCCCTTCGGACATGGACCATCTTATGAAGGGAGTTTTCCGCGCTTTCGAGGTCTTTAACTTCCTGGACTGGTGTTTGGGAGCATTGAGCAGGAAGACCTCCCCTTCGGATAAGGAAACTTCCATGCTCATCATGTCCTGCATGGACAAAGCCATTCGGGATGGTTCTAGTGAGCTTGCGGCTTCTTTCGTGTCTGGGGTACTCAAGAAGCGAGATCACCTTTGCTCCTTCTTATCAGCTGGAGTCACCCCATGTCAAAAGTCGGAGCTGATGTTCGCTCCACTCTCTAAGTGTCTCTTCCCTGAAGAGTTGATCAAGGAGATTGCTACCTCCTTGATCCAGAAAGACACCCATGACTTGGTGGCGTCTTCCGCACGCAAAGTCGCCCCTTTGCCCTCCGTACCTAGACCTAGGATGGACACGCCAGCTTCTAGGTTCATCCCGCCCTTTCGTGGCAGAGCCTCCAGCAGAGGAGGTGCTCGTGCCGGAAGTCAACGTGGGAGCAAGAAGAAGGGTTCCAAGTCCTCTAGAGGCAGAGTCTGACTGCCATCCTCTTCAGACAGCAGTGGGAGCCAGGCTCAAGAACTACTGGCAGGCCTGGGAGAACAGGGGCGCAGACGCCCAGTCTGTGAAGTTACTCAGAGAGGGGTACAAGATTCCATTCTTACGCAAGCCCCCTCTAGCAACAACTCCCATCAACCTCTCTCCCAGGTACAGAGAGGAGGAAAAGAGGCTAGCTTTACAGCAAGAGGTGTTTCTCTTACTACAAAAGGGAGCGGTAGTCATAGTCCGGGACCATCAATCCCCGGGCTTCTACAACCGCCTCTTCTTAGTGCCGAAGAAGACAGGAGGGTGGAGACCGGTGCTAGACGTCAGCTCTCTGAATGTCTTTGTCACAAAGCAGATGTTCACCATGGAGACGACAAAGTCGGTTCTAGCATCGGTCAGGAAGGAAGACTGGATGGTCTCGTTAGACCTAAAGGACGCGTACTTTCACGTCCCCATCCACCCAGATTCCCAACCTTTTCTAAGGTTCGTTTTCGGGAAGGTCGTCTACCAGTTCCAAGCCCTGTGCTTTGGCCTAAGCACGGCACCTCTAGTTTTTACCAAACTGATGAGGAATATTGCCAAATTCCTGCATTTAGCAAACATCAGAGCCTCCCTATATTTGGACGACTGGCTTTTAAGAGCTGCGTCAAGTCGTCGCTGTCTGGAGAATCTACAGTGGACTCTAGATCTGACCAAGGAATTGGGTCTCCTGGTCAATATAGAAAAGTCCCAACTCGTCCCATCCCAAACTATAGTTTACCTAGGAATGGAGATTCAGAGTCAAGCTTTTCGGGCTTTTCCGTCGGCCCCCAGAATCAATCAAGCCCAAGAATGCATCCAGTCCATGCTGAAGAAGGACCGGTGTTCTGTCAAACAGTGGATGAGTCTGATAGGGACGCTTTCATCACTGGACCAGTTCATCGCGTTAGGGAGACTTCACCTTCGCCCCCTTCAATTTCACTTAACTGCTCACTGGAGAAAGGACAAGACGCTAGAAGCGGTCTCAGTTCCTGTTTCCGAGAAGATGAAGTCGTCACTGACTTGGTGGAAGAACAACATTCTCCTCAGGGAGGGTCTGCCACTGGCTGTTCAGACCCCCGACCACCTTCTCTTCTCGGACGCATCGGACACGGGCTGGGGTGCGACGTTGGACGGTCGGGAATGCTCGGGCACGTGGAATGCGGTTCAAAGCGAGTTACACATCAACTGCAAGGAGCTACTGGCAGTTCATCTGGCCTTGAGAAGCTTCAAGTCCCTCCTTCTAGGCAAGGTGGTGGAGGTGAACTCCGACAACACCACAGCACTGGCGTACATCTCCAAGCAAGGAGGGACTCATTCGATGAAGTTGTACGAGATCGCAAGGGACCTCCTCACCTGGTCAAGAGATCGAAACATATCCCTTGTAACGAGGTTCATTCAAGGCGACATGAATGTCATGGCAGACCGCCTCAGCCGGAAGGGTCAAATCATCCCAACAGAGTGGACCCTTCACAAGAATGTATGCAACAAACTATGGGCATTGTGGGGCCAACCTACCATAGATCTGTTTGCAACCTCGATGACCAAGAGGCTCCCAAATTATTGTTCACCGATTCCGGACCCAGCAGCTGTTCACATAGATGCCTTTCTTCTGGATTGGTCCCATCTAGACCTTTATGCGTTCCCCCCGTTCAAGATTGTCAACAGAGTACTGCAGAAGTTTGCCTCTCACGAAGGGACAAGGTTGACGTTGGTTGCTCCCCTCTGGCCCGCGAGAGAATGGTTCACCGAGGTACTGCAATGGCTAGTAGACGTTCCCAGAACACTTCCTCTAAGAGTGGACCTTCTGCGTCAGCCGCATGTAAAGAAGGTACACCCAAGCCTCCACGCTCATCGTCTGACTGCCTTCAGACTATCGAAAGACTCTCGAGAGCTAGAGGCTTTTCGAAGGAGGCAGCCAGAGCGATTGCTAGAGCTAGGAGGACATCCACTCTCAAAGTCTACCAGTCGAAGTGGGAAGTCTTCCGAAGTTGGTGCAAGTCCAAATCAGTATCCTCAACCAGTACCTCTGTAACTCAGATAGCTGACTTCCTTTTATACCTAAGGAAGGAAAGATCCCTTTCAGCTCCCACGATCAAGGGTTACAGAAGCATGTTGGCAGCAGTCTTCCGTCACAGAGGCTTAGATCTGTCCAACAACAAAGATCTACAGGACCTCCTTAAGTCTTTTGAGACCACGAAGGAGCGTCGGTTGGCCACACCAGGTTGGAACTTAGACGTGGTACTAAGATTCCTTATGTCAGCAAGGTTTGAGCCACTTCAATCAGCCTCTTTTAAAGATCTCACTTTGAAAACTCTTTTCCTCGTCTGCTTAGCAACAGCTAAAAGAGTCAGTGAGATACACGCCTTCAGCAGGAACATTGGATTTACATCTGAAACGGCTACATGTTCCTTACAGCTTGGTTTTTTAGCCAAAAACGAACTTCCTTCTCGTCCTTGGCCCAAATCGTTCGAAATTCCAAGCCTTGCTAGTTTGGTTGGAAATGAACAAGAAAGAGTACTGTGCCCAGTAAGAGCTCTTAAGTACTATTTGAAACGGACTAAGCCATTACGTGGACAATCAGAAGCTTTATGGTGTGCCATTAAGAAACCTTCTTTACCAATCTCGAAGAATGCAGTTTCTTATTATATCAGACTTTTAATTCGAGAAGCTCATTCCCATCTGAATGAGGAGGACCATGCTTTGCTGAAGGTAAGGACACATGAGGTTAGAGCTGTCGCAACTTCAGTGGCCTTCAAACAAAACAGATCTCTGCAGAGTGTAATGGATGCAACCTATTGGAGAAGCAAGTCAGTGTTCGCATCATTTTACCTTAAAGATGTCCAGTCTCTTTACGAGAACTGCTACACCCTGGGACCATTCGTAGCAGCGAGTGCAGTAGTGGGTGAGGGCTCAGCCACTACATTCCCATAATCCCATAACCTTTTTTAATCTTTCTCTTGAAATGCTTTTTATTGTTGTTTTTTGGGTTGTCCGGAAGGCTAAGAAGCCTTTCGCATCCTGGTTGATTTGGCGGGTGGTCAAATTCTTTCTTGAGAAGCGCCTAGATTAGAGGTTGTGATGAGGTCCTTTAGTATGGGTTGCAGCCCTTCATACTTCAGCTCCTAGGAGTCGCTCAGCATCCTGTGAGGATCGCGAGGCTCAGTAAGGAAGACGTACTTAAAAAAGGCAGAGTAATTGTTCAAGTCGACTTCCTTACCAGGTACTTATTAATTTTATGTTTGTTATTTTGAATAACTGCTAAAATGAAATACGGAATACTTAGCTCTTAAGGTTAACATATATGCTGGTCTCTACCCACCCCCCTGGGTGTGAATCAGCTATATGATCATCGGGTAAGTTTAATATTGAAAAATGTTATTTTCATTAGTAAAATAAATTTTTGAATATACTTACCCGATGATCATAAATTAAAGGACCCACCCTTCCTCCCCAATAGAGACCCAGTGGACCGAGGAGAAAATTGGTTCTGTGTTGACATAGAGTACTTGAGTACCTACTCGACAGATGGCGCTGTTGATGTACACCCCCACCTGTATAGCGATCGCTGGCGTATTCCGCCCGTAGGTTTTTCTGTCGGGCAGCAGAGCTGACAGCTATATGATCATCGGGTAAGTATATTCAAAAATTTATTTTACTAATGAAAATAACATATCTTCATAACTTAACCTAGGATCACTGGAATATATCATGCATGAACACAAGTGCTAGGCAATCTAGCCTAGGGGCTAAGCTAGCGATCTAGTATGGGGTCGAACGATGACTGGATAATAGAGCGTTAAAACACGATATATGAAGTTCCTAGCTATGAAGACTAAATAACTAACAATATCAATTAGTTAAGAGGCCGGAAAAAGCTGTTTTGGCTAGCTAGATAAGGCATGCAAGAGAACAGCGACGCCATAAAATGGCGTGTCCGGTAGCAGCACAGCTCCGCCACAAAACACGAAATATTACAAAAAGTAGAAGTTACTTTACAGGCAGAGCTTATTTAAACAATACGGGGACCTGGTACTCAACTTTCCAGAAGAAGGCGAGGCTGAAGGTAAAGACATAACGGCGATGAAAATCGCACAAGGGGAAATCCGTCTAAGCAAGGTAGCTACAAGCAGAAGGATGAGGACGGACGTGACGTCATTTAGCAATGGCGCCCGTTTGTTTACGTTTCGAGTACCAAAAGTAGCCACGGACGAGTGTAACTGTGGAACGGCTCCCCAGTTATTCTCCACCTTTCCATATCGAAGTGTTAACTCTATATGGGTTGCAGATAGCTATGTGGCGTGTTAATACATGCGTCCCCTGTTGATATACGATGTCTTAAAGGGAAACCTTTAGGATACTCGCACCAGAAGTTAGAATTCTGTGATAACCTGTGGTTTAATTCTCTCGGAATATCCTTGTAGTTAAATATACCCAAGGAAGCTACCGAAGGAACCTTCCATCAGGACGTCATGGCTTGAGCCCAGATATATATATATATATATATATATATATATATATATATATATATATATATATATATATATATATATATATATATATATATATATATATATATGTATATATATGTATATATATGTATATATATATATATATATATATATATATATATATATATATATATATATATATATATATATATATATATGTATATATATGTATATATGTATATATGTATATATATATATATATATATATATATATATATATATATATATATATATATATATATATATATATATATAACGGCAGTTATAACCTTTTGAAAAGTCAAAGTAACAATTAATGACTAGATTAATTTCTGGAAACCACCAAAGCACAGCAGGCCATATGACTGCAACTGTGTGCAGGCCAAAATCTTTAACGTGCTCTGCCCACAAGCATCATGATTTTCCACCACTCAAATGGTCTTTGCTTGTAAATAAGTATTATCTCATTGCTCCGTTCTGGCAAGCGGTAACAGTACTTGGATACACTGCGCGTGGTAGCCACGTAACTATTAAAGTATTGTAATTAGCTTTAATCTGTTCTATTATTGTTGTTATTTTTTACATGAATCAGCTTTGAAAATGTTGCAGTCGATCTTGATGCTTGTCGGCGGATCATATTAAAGAATTTGGGCTGCATCCAGTTGCTTCCTAAAGTACACTATACCTGATCCCAAATATTGTAGTCTTATTAAACTGCTTAATAATCCTTCTTCGGTTGAACAACAGCTTTTTACTGATTAGATTTAAAGGATATTACTTATGTAATATGCCATTCATTGCAAAGATGGGTGCAGGTTAAGGGCTCTTTCCTTGTTAACGCTTGGTATCCAAGGTTATTTTGATAAGGGAAAGGTTGGTTAGGTTCATTTTTTTGTATTTGTCGCACTCAAGGTCAGTTTAGTACCCCAAGTTAGGATTAATCCCTGTATTCACTCAGTTATTTGCTGTACTCTAGGTCCAGTAAAGTAGAGTGCCTCCCTCACCCTGCGAAGTAGAATCCAGTGTCCTAGTTTAGTATGTAACTTTGCATTTTACTCTGTGATTTTCGAAACCTGGTTAAGTTGGATTATGTGGTCTAGAAGGCAGTCTTACCTCACTCTCTAGATAGGATATGCTTCTTGGTTAGGTTGGGATGCATTCTTTTAATTTATATTTTTACCTTAATAATTCAGGATTTTTTATGTCTTTTGTACTGTTACTAATCATATCAATGAATGTGTAAGTTTTGCATTTCTTATCCTGTGATTTTTGCATTTTGAACCATTCATATTGGTGCATTTATTTTTGTTTTTCCCAGCCCAAAAATGCTAATAACCCTCAAATATTAAAAACAGGAAAATAACAAACTCCTTTTGTTTGAAATAACAGCAATAGAAATGCTTAAAACACTAGGTAGGCTACATGTACGGTAGCTGTAGGAATTTATGGTTCATCCTATTTGTTGTCTCTGTTCATTGCTGTCCTTAAATATACAAAAAGAATACCTGATTGTTCCTACGCGAAATACAAATCCTTGTCCTTTAATTAGGGAGATTAATTCAGCGCATGGGTTGATGTATCCTGATGATTGGCCTGTTAATGATTGGTTAACCAGCTGGCGAATGATGCAAATGAATAGCTTCACTTTTGATTTGAATGCTGTCAAGTACTCTTCTACTACCAGCGCCTTGCCAAATTATTTTCTTTTTCTATTGCACTATGTAAATGCATTGTTGAACTTGTTGTGATGGAAGTAAGGCAGGATTTTCTTACTTACCAGGGAAGTGTGGGCTCGGCAACCAGTTTATGGGAGAACTGGCTGTAGATCCACACCCCCTCTGTGCTTCTAGTAGGTGGCATGATTGTTTGCAGTCATCCCCATGTACCGAGTGCAGGTCATGGTCTTTTGTGCAGTAACAGGCATACGCCCTGAAGGGAAAGAAGTGAGCTAAGCATTCTCTGGGGTCCATGTTGGCAATGCCCATTTAACACCGAAGAAGTCTTCGGCTGCTTTTGTCTTCTCAAAGGGTGCGACTGCTTCCACTGCCCCTGTGCATGCACCCCATGCTCATTCCCTGAGGAGTCTGCATCAGGAGCAAGGAGCCAACGAATCTACATCTACGGGCTTTGGTGGTGTGTAGGATATTGCTAATGTTTGCCGAATCTCTTTGGAAGCTGAAAGCTCTTTACCTGTAGCCGACTGAGATAGGAGTGCATGGTCCCATACACTTTTTATTCCCTGGTTGATCAAGGAGGTTTGGCGACTTCCATCACCCTTCATTCCAGGATACTGGATTATTCCAGCGAGATTTCAATCGAGCCGGTTGAGAGGATGGGACCACTTGAAGCTGTCCTGCCACACCGTCAGCCCTGGGGTCTGGATGTTTTGAGGATAACGGATTGTGATCTGGTGTTTACGGAGGTAGACTACCCTGAAGCGGAGAGTTCCTTTTTGAAAGTGCTTGCCTTTATCTGTGAGTACAATTGGGGTGGCAACCTTAGCACCTCCTTCGGGGAGAACTTTGGTCATTGTTTGGCACTTTGATGCTCCTCAAGGCTCAAGGCCGTCCTTGGAGTTAGCATTGTTGGATCTAGCTGATTTGGCCTGCCTGAATCTAAGTTGATGATCAGATCTGTAGCTCTGAGAACTTGCTCGAGTTGAGTAGGTCAAATAAGATCCTGCCCCCACCCCCCACTCTACAGACAGCAAAGTTTCTACACACCAGAGAACGCTTTGTCAGCCCCTATATAGGTTGACCCGTCGGTGTGCGCACTGACAGGGAGACTCAAGTCGTAAGACATTTCTTCCTTTGCCATGGAGTTGTCTGGCCAGGCCTCTCTCAAAAACATTTCCTAGCTCAACCAGTGGTCAGGAGCAGTGAGGTACTTCACAAAGCTGAGGTTATCAACCCAGGAATCTTTGCAAAAGTACAAGAGTCTTGTCTTGTCTGGTGGCAAGGCTGTAACCTTCCTGGCTCACCAGTCGGTAAATCAGTGGGCTAACTGGGTTGTTTTTAGACTGGATGGAATGATTATCCCAGAGCTGGCATTGTCACTAAGGAACTTGTTGGTGCGGTGGGCCCTGTGTCTCCTTCCAAGGATTCATATGCAGGAAGTGGTGGAATCTTGGAGAACCACTTTGCAAGATTCATTGATCCAACATGGTTTTCTTCAAAGGTAGTGGCGGCCACACCTGCAGGATCGTGATATGAATTGGTAGGTTCCCCGTGCCCTCTCCGAGACCTTGATCGGCACTGTCCGCAACCTCTTCCTAAAAAAGCCTGTGTATGCACAGCTTTTTCGAGGACCCCTGCCTGGGCCTTTCAGGAAGTGTGGTGATGGGAAGAAGGAAGGGAGGGGGAAACCTTGATGCTAGCATTCCCCATCTCCCGTTGCTGAGAGTAGGGGATGCCTATCTTGCCAGTGGGCAATTTGGCTGAAGCACAGGGCAGAGTCTTGGGTAGCAAGTGTCCTTCAGGATAGTTACTTCTACCTTTTTATGACCACTGGCCTTCCCTATCTCAGTTACCGATGAAGTTCCCGAAGGTTGACTTGATGTTGGAGAACTCACTTGAAGTCATTCGAAATGAGTCTCAAGGCTTCAACAGTCATCTCTTCCTGGTGGAGAAGGTAACTTGCGGGAGGAAAATGGTCATCGACCTCACCTCTGAACAAGTTTGTTTGTCAAACGAAGTTCAGGGTGGAAACAGTACATAGACTCTGTACAGTCCGCCTTCAAGAGAGGGAGAGTGCATACTTTCAGTGGATCTGAAGGATGTGTAGTTTCAATGGCCTGTTTATCAGCCTTCTCAAAAGTACTTCTGCTTTTCCCCCTACAATATGATGTACAAGTTCAAGACTGCTTTGGATTATGTATGGCTCCTCATGTGTTCACATATGTTCACCTTTGTAGCTGCTTGGGCCTGCTCACAAAGGATACATGGGTTGATGTGTCCCGATGATTGGATGATCTGGCCTCTTTGGAGAGATAGTTGCTACAGGATTGAGATCAGATTTTTGCATTTTACCATAATCTGAGTATTGTGGTAAAATGTGACAAATCACATCTCATACCAAAGCAGAGGTTGAAGTACTTAGGCATGCTGATAGTCATGACAGCAGCAAGACTCCATCAGATGATCACAGTAGGCTCAAGGAGGTTGCACGACCATTCCTGTTCAAAGCAAAAGTACTAGCATAGCGCAGAAACTTCTCAGCCACCTTTCCTCATTGGAGACACTTGTTCCTGATGGGCGTCTCCACCGGAGATCCTTTCAGTGGTGCTTGAAGGATCACTGGTCAGCTGACAGGGATCTCTTGTTCTGTTTTGTTCCAGTGGGGCAGGAGGTTTGGGCCAATGTTACCTGGTAGTTCGATGAGGATAACCTCATGAGGGGAGTCCCACTTGATGCTCTGCCTTTAGATATGCAACTGTTCTCAGATGCATCTACGAAGGGATGGGGAGCACACCTTGCCGACCGTATTTTCTCGGGTGTATGGTTCCTAGAAGAGGAACATCTGCATATCAACGTGCTCGAAATGAACAATAGGAGGCACTCGGTAATATTGATGAGGGACAACACCCCCATATTAACCTACGTCAACAAGCAACGGGCATGGTCTCACAACCTCTCTGCAAGCTTATGAAGCTAATGCACATCTGGGTGACATTTCACACCATACAGTTGTCAGCCAGGTACAATCTGGGCCAGAGGAACGTACTATCATACACAATCAGTTACCAGGAACAGGTTGTAGGATCAAAGTGGTTCCTACATTCTTGCATACTGAAGAGGCTTCTTGCACTATGGGGGTCTCCAGGGATCGACCTGTTTGCCACTGTAAAACAGGAGGTTCCCGATTCCAGACTCATGGGCTATGTTTGAAGGCGCCAGCCAACATCCATGTGATCACCTGGACGTGCATGTCGAGGGTATAGACCTCACCATAGCGTTTTAAAAGAAACCTGTCAGGGGGCCAAGTGATGAACAAAGTCTGAAAAACACAGACCACCTTCATGGTCTTCTACTTTATGAGAGTATACTCAGTAGTCCCTTGACACCTTTGTACATTGTCCTGTGGTGGCTGTTTAGGTAGTTATGTAACTAGCCCATCTCCCACATGGGACAGAAAGCATCTCGTCTATGGTAACATGTAGATGTAAGTCTGGAATGAATGCTAGAGTGACTGAGTAGAGTGGACAAAGCAGTCGGATTGTTACATACTGGTAAGTTACACTTTGGAGCTTCAATCTGTATAGCTGAAGAAGCCCCTCCTCCATCCTCCCTTAACAAGGAGGATGATGGAGGAATTTCATACCAACCCATTGCTCATCATACAGTTTATGATTCCAAACTGATATCCCCTTAGGGGGAATGGTTTCTTTATTTGATTGATTACAGTACATGCATCCATGTACTGCCAAGCCCTAGCAGCCTCTTTATCCTTATAAGAGACAACTAGGAGGTTGCTGGAGTTCCCCCTTAGCTCCCGTACAGGACCAATCGCGGACACTTTCAGGGAAGAAAATGAACCATTCTGTTCATTTATAAGGGGACAAGCAGTGAGTCTCCCTACTCAAATAGCAAAGGTTTGAATGTTGCTTAGAAACAAATCACAACTTATAAGTAATGTGCATTTGTTCACCAAACTAACAAACCTTACGTTATTTATTATGGATATTCTTTCGGCCAAGCTGAAAGGTAGCCAATTAAACTTTGTTCCGTAACCGAAATACAAACCACGCTATTTACAAAGGGTTACCTTTTAGCGTAGCTGAAATGGCGAGCCATTAGAATTTAACGAGGGTGTATTACCCCCGCGCTAGTTAGCGCGGGGGGGGTAGGGAAGTGGTAGCTAGCTACCCCTCCTCCCCCTCACACACAGGTGAATCCTCACTTTCACTTTTGGCTCGGACTGTGACAGACGTCTCTGTCTTGGTCCTCTCTTGGCAGCCATTGTTTGTTTTGTCTTTACTTAATCGCTTACTTTTCATTTACTCAATATATATGTAAACATGTTTTTAAATATTAAACTTAGCCGGTGAATATATAATAGCTGACGTCTCCGACGGCTCGACAGATTCCAAAAACTCGCGAGCGATCGCCATGAAGGTTGCGGGTGTGCCCACCAGCGCCGACTATCGGCCAGATACCGCATATACGTGTAAACAGCCTCAGTTCTTCTCTGTCGGTTTCATCGACAAGTCGATTCCACTCGCTTTATGACCTCGAGTTTTAAATATTTAACTTAGCCGGTGAATATATAGCTGCAACTCTGTTGCTCGACAGACAAAAAACTGTACAAAAAAAAAACTCGCCAGCGATCGCTATACAGGTTGCGGGTGTGCCCATCAGCGCCAACTGTCGGCCAGATACCAAACTCCATGTAAACAAAGACTCACTTTTCTCTCTGTCGACGTGTCGACAAGACGTACTTTACTCGCTGTTGAAACCTGGAGTTTTTCCCATCATCTTTGGTGAAGTACTATATTCTGGTTTGAGCTTTCGCAGTGCAGGTGTTTTATCTTCATCTTAAATCTTGAACTCGTTTTGGATAGATTTAATTTTTGGTGACAAAGAGAGTATGGACTTTCTTTGACTTTTAAATGGCCGACCCTTCCCGTAGACGGAAGTGTGTTTAGGCTTTTAGTAATTATCTTATCACGTTATAAATTAATTATAGATTTTCCTCTTCGATTAACTTTCCATTTATAATAAACATAAAAAATAAATTTTAATGTTTTGTTTATATGCGACCTTTCCTGAGAGTAGGCGGTCCTAACTTGGAAACCGAAGTTAATCAACGTTGAGCCCTTTAAATCGTAAATAGCTTTTAAAGAGCTAAGGATTTAAAACTTTTTAAATGAAAGATTTTATGAAAGAATTTCTTTGAATAGTCTTCGTACTGTTTTCAAAGATGAACTAACGTTTAGTTTATTTATGCTACGCAGTTTGCGCTCTATCGTTACGATAGAGAGAGAGTGTATCACGGTTTCACTTTGCAGAAAGAGTAAATCGATTCTGACGTTTTGTTCATTCTTCTTTCAAAGCTTAAATGTTTTAAATTCTATTTTAAAGGAACTTTTTAATTGAAAAACCTTTCAGTTTTTTCCTTTGGTCAAATAACTTATTTTTTCAATATTAAACTTACCCGATAATCATGTAGCTGTCAACTCCGTTGCCCGACAGAATTCTACGGAGGGATACGCCAGCTATCACAATACTAGAAGGGGGTGTACTCACCAGCGCCACCTGTGGCCAGGTACTACAGTACTTCTTGTTGACACCTCCTCAATTTTTCCTCTGTCGTGCTTCCGGCAAGACGTTCTGGGATACGCTTATGATCTTGGAGTATTTTCACGGCTTTTGGTGAAGTATTTCTCTCAGATTTCGGCTGTCGCTTTACTGGAAAACTTCTATATTAGCTTAGATAGCTATTATTTAGTCCTGATTAACGGTTAACGATCTTTTTGCTTGATTTGGAATCCCCACTTGGCTAACTCTTTTGATTCAAGATGTCTGACATTTCACAAGCCCCACCCCATAGACGATGTAGGTCTTGTAATAGGCGTATTCCGAAGGCCTCGGTAGATCCTCACACCGCTTGTTCTGACTGTAGGGAAAGGCCCTGTCAGTTAGAAGATCGATGTGAGGAATGCGCCGGACTTTCGGAACTTGATTTTGTCCGATTTCTTAAGTATTCAACCAAGTTAGAGAGAGAGAGAGTTAGGAGGAGTTCTTCTCGCTCTTCACTTTTTTCCTCACCTCATGATCCCCTACCTTTTCCTCCCCCTGTAGTGGCTACCCCCGAACCTACTATTTGCCCTCAACCTGATATGTCTGTTGTTTTGCGTGCCATTCAGGCTTTAGGTGACAAAGTAGAGTCAGTGGTTAGTGATCATAAGTCTCTTATGGCCGAAGTCAAGGAACTTAAGGTCAAGAGTGCAGTGGGTGGTATTAGTGCCAGTGCTGTGACGAGTGCTAGTGTCAGTGCAGTGCCAAGTGCTAGTGTCAGTGTCAGTGTGGTGCGTGAGGGTACTTCTGTGCGTGCCAGTCGTCCTCCCAGTCCGGGACCTCTTGCAAGCTCCCAAGCCCAGGGGAGAAGCAATGTCGAAGGGCAAAAGGGTTCGGCAGGCCTTGATCGGCGCACAGAAGTATCCTCGGTGGTTGCGGGCGTGTCTTCCAGAGACCGTCACTCCCACCTGCAGACGATTGAGCCCGTCTTTTACTCGTCTGCTGAAGAATTGTCAGGGAAGAAACGTTGGACTCAGGTCTCAAGACCACTCAAGCGCAGAGTCCAGACCTCAAGAGCTCAACCTGGCTGCAGTCATTGGATCAGCTCTGACTCGCCGCAGTCATCAGTTGAATGCACTCCTCCTAAGAGGAGTAAGGTGCTGCCGCAACAGATCTCTGCTGTTAAGGCTTTACCTCAGCAGACCTTAGTGTCTGCCGACCCCAAGTTGACTCTACTGCAGTCCATGCAGTCACAACTTGCGGTCTTGATGCGTGAGTGTCAGGCTGAGAAGGTTACACCTCCTCCTGCGATCGCTCCGCCTAACCGCAGTACTGCCTGCCAGGCGTACGATGTTGAGGCTCCTCAGGATACCTTACCACGTTCTGAGTTGACTGTTTCCAGTGGTGTGCAGCTCCCTCCGCCTTCCTTAAGGCAACCTCAGCAATGGGAACAGGAAGCTTATACCTTACTTCCTCCGCTTCCACTTGCAGTTCCACCAGTGAGGCAACACTCTCTTGAGGTACAACAACCTCTCCCATCCATGAGTCAGACTCCTCAGCTCTCGCTGCAGCGACCTCAACCCTCCTCAAGGCAAGCACCTCAACACCTTAGCCTTGCGCCTCAGGAACCTCAACTCGCGAGACAATTACTGCGTTCTGCGCAGCCACTACCTCATCGCTCACAGCTCACACCTCAGGAACCTCAACTCGTTCCTCAGGAACCTGCTACTGCGCATCCACCAACCACACAGCAAGCGCAACTCTTGAGTTCAGACACTCATGCCAGGAGTCAGCCCCCTCCACCCATGCGCCTACCTTCTGCTACTTCTTTTGATCAGCCTTTGCAGCCTGAGCCTCAGGTGTTCCCTCAACAGAGACTTGAGGAGGAAACCACAAGTATTTTTGTTCCAGCTCGTGCTGATTCTGCTGTTCAGCATACCTTACCTATCTCTTCGCTACACTCTGGTGATGAGGTTTCTGATGATGAGGCTGCACACCTGGATCCCTCATCAGACGTGGATGAATCCAAGTCTTCTCCGCCTCCTATTGACTTTCGTAAGGTCTTGGCTCTTTTCAGAGAGGTATACCCAGACCACTTTGTCTCTGCTATCCCCCGCTCTCCGCCATCTGAGTTTTCGCTGGGCATGCAGCCAGCTAAGTCTACGTATACTAAGCTCGTCTTAGCAAGGTCCTCTAAGAGAGCGTTAAGGATTTTAGGGGAGTGGTTGCAGTCTAAGCAACAACTTGGAAAGACTTCCTTTATGTTTCCTCCGACTAAGCTCACTTCTAAAGCGGGCGTTTGGTATGCCACAGGAGAGGAACCAGGCTTGGGAGTACCTGCCTCTGCCCAGGCTGACTTCTCAAGTTTGGTAGACTCTCCTCGTAGAACAGCAATGAGGCGCTCTAAGGTTTGCTGGACCTTCTCAGACCTTGATCACTTCCTGAAGGGTGTTTTTAGAGTATTTGAGATGTTCAATTTCCTAGACTGGTGCCTGGGGGCCCTTAGCAAGAAGACCGCTCCTGCGGACAAGGACTCTGCCATGCTCTTGATGTCCTGCATGGATAAGGCCATTAGGGATGGATCTGGCGAGCTTGCATCGATGTTTGTGTCAGGGGTTCTTAAGAAAAGGGAGCAGCTTTGTACCTTCCTTTCCTCCAGCATCACACCTTGTCAAAGGTCTCAACTCCTTTTCGCTCCGCTCTCGAAATTCCTTTTTCCCGAAGAGCTTGTTAAGGACTTGTCTGCGGCCCTGATACAAAAGGACACCCATGATCTTGTGGCCTCATCGGCTCGTAAGACTAAGGTTGCTACCTCAGTCCCCAGGACTTATCGCACCCCAGTGGCTGATACTCCTGCTACGAGGTTTATTCCGCCCTTTCGTGGTAGAGCCCCCAGCCGAGGAAGCTCCCGTCCAGACTCTTCCAGGAGCAAGTCTAGGAAAGGTTCCAAGGCTTCTAAAGGAAAAAACTGACTCTCCTCATCTCCAGACAGCAGTAGGAGCCAGACTCAAGATCTTCTGGCAAGCCTGGGAAAAGAGAGGTGCAGACGCCCAGTCTGTCAGTTGGCTGAGGGAGGGTTACAGGATACCATTCTGCCGCAAACCCCCTCTGACCACATCTCCCATCAACCTCTCTCCCAACTACAAAGAAAAGGACAAGAGGCTAGCGTTGCACCAGGAGGTGTCGCTCCTTTTACAGAAGAAGGCAGTGGTTATAGTCCGGGACCATCAATCCCCGGGCTTCTACAACCGTCTCTTTCTGGTGGCCAAGAAGACAGGAGGTTGGAGACCGGTGCTGGACGTCAGCGCGCTCAATGCTTATGTCACCAAGCAGACGTTCACGATGGAGACGACGAAGTCGGTCCTAGCAGCGGTCAGGCAGGAGGACTGGATGGTCTCGTTGGACCTGAAAGATGCTTACTTTCACGTTCCTATTCATCCAGACTCCCAACCTTTCCTGAGATTCGTTTTTGGAAAGGTTGTCTACCAATTCCAAGCCCTGTGTTTTGGCCTAAGCACAGCTCCTATGGTGTTTACGCATCTGATGAGGAATATAGCAAAATTCCTCCACTTATCGGACATCAGAGCCTCCCTTTACTTAGACGACTGGCTGTTGAGAGCCTCCACGAGTCGTCGCTGTCTGGAGAGTCTCAACTGGACTTTGGACTTAATCAAAGAACTGGGTCTGTTAGTCAACCTAGAAAAGTCTCAGCTCATTCCCTCCCAATCCATTGTGTACCTGGGAATGGAGATTCGGAGTCAGGATTTTCGGGCTTTTCCATCGGCCCCAAGGATAAGCCAAGCCCTAGATTGCATCATGAGCATGCTGAAGAGGAGCAGTTGCTCGGTGAGACAGTGGATGAGTCTCACAGGGACCCTTTCATCGCTGGCCCTGTTCGTCGAGCTAGGGAGACTCCACCTCCGCCCTCTTCAATTCCATCTTGCAGCTCATTGGGACAAGGGTTTGACTCTCGAAGCAGTCTCTATCCCAGTCACCAAAGAGATGAAGACCACTCTCTTGTGGTGGAAGACCAATCTCCTTCTCAGGGAGGGTCTATCGTTGGCTATTCAGACCCCCAATCTTCATCTCTTCTCGGATGCATCGGACTCGGGCTGGGGCGCGACCTTGAACGGACAGGAGTGCTCGGGAACGTGGAACGAGGAACAGGGAACGCTCCACATCAACTGCAAGGAGCTACTAGCAGTTCATTTAGCCCTGTTGAACTTCAAGTCCCTCCTGCTAGGCAAGGTGGTGGAGGTGAACTCCGACAACACCACAGCCTTGGCTTACATCTCCAAGCAAGGAGGGACCCATTCGAGGAGCCTATACGAGATCGCAAGGGACCTCCTCATTTGGTCAAGAAGTCAAAACCTCACTTTAGTCACGAGGTTCATTCAGGGCAACATGAACGTCTCAGCAGATCGCCTAAGCAGAAGGGATCAGGTCATTCCCACGGAATGGACCCTCCACAAGAGCGTGTGCAACAGACTTTGGACCTTGTGGGGTCAGCCTACCATAGATCTGTTTGCCACCTCCATGACCAAGAGACTTCCGTTGTACTGTTCCCCAGTTCCAGACCCAGCAGCAGTTCATGTGGATGCTTTTCTGCTGAACTGGTCCCATCTCGACCTTTACGCATTTCCACCGTTCAAGATAATAAACAAAGTCCTTCAGAAGTTCATCTCGCACGAAGGGACACGGCTGACGCTGGTTGCTCCCCTTTGGCCTGCAAGAGAATGGTTCACAGAGGTACTTCAATGGCTGGTCGACGTCCCCAGGACTCTCCCTCTAAGAGTGGACCTTCTACGTCAACCTCACGTAGACAGGTTGCACCCAAACCTCCACGCTCTTCGGCTGACTGCCTTCAGACTGTCGAAAGATTCGCTAGAGCTAGAGGCTTTTCGAAGGAGGCAGCCAGTGCGATTGCCAGAGCAAGGAGGGTTTCCACTCGTAGAGTCTACCAATCTAAGTGGGAAGTCTTCCGGAGCTGGTGTAGAGCCAATGCAGTATCCTCTACCAATACCTCTGTGACCCAAATAGCTGACTTCCTTTTACATCTTAGGAATGAGAGATCCCTTTCAGCCCCTACGATTAAAGGGTACAGGAGTATGTTGGCTTCAGTTCTCCGCCACAGAGGTTTGGACCTTTCTTCCAACAAGGACCTTCAAGACATCCTTAAGTCTTTTGAGACTTCTAAAGAGCGTCGTCTACCCACTCCAGGCTGGAACCTAGACGTAGTCTTAAGGTTCCTTATGTCACCTAGGTTCGAACCTCTCCAGTCAGCTTCCTTCAAGGACCTTACCCTCAAGACTCTTTTTCTCGTCTGCCTTGCAACAGCTAAAAGAGTCAGTGAGGTTCATGCCTTCAGCAAGAACATTGGTTTCACGACCGAATCTGCAACATGTTCTTTACAGCTCGGATTCTTAGCTAAGAATGAACTTCCTTCGCGTCCTTGGCCTAGATCGTTTGAAATACCTAGCCTCTCAAACATGGTAGGTAACGAGCTAGAAAGAGTTCTTTGCCCTGTCAGAGCTCTCAAATATTATCTTAATAGGTCAAAACCTATTCGAGGACAGTCAGAAGCCTTATGGTGTGCCATCAAGAAACCTTCGAGGCCCATGTCCAAGAACGGGGTTTCGTATTATATAAGGCTTCTGATTAGAGAAGCCCATTCTCACTTAAAGGAGGAAGACCTTGCTTTGCTGAAGGTAAGGACCCACGAAGTAAGAGCCGTAGCTACTTCGATGGCCTTTAATAAAAACCGTTCTCTGCAGAGCATAATGGATGCAACCTATTGGAGGAGCAAGTCAGTGTTTGCATCATTTTATCTTAAAGATGTCCAGTCTCTTTACGAGAACTGCTACACCCTGGGACCATTCGTAGCAGCGAGTGCAGTAGTAGGTGAGGGCTCAGCCACTACATTCCCTTAATCCCATAACCTTTTTTAACCTTTCTCTTGAATACTTTATTGTTGTTTTTATGGTTGTTACGGTAGGCTAAGAAGCCTTCCGCATCCTTTTGATTTGGCGGGTGGTCAATTCATTCTTGAGAAGCGCCTGGGTTAGAGGTTGTGTAGAGGTCCTTTAGTAGGGGTTGCAGCCCTATATACTTTAGCACCTTTGAGTTGATTCAGCCTCCAAGAGGAACGCTGCGCTCAGTAAGGAAGACGAACTTAAAAAAGAGGCAGAGTAACGGTTCAAGTCGACTTCCTTACCAGGTACTTATTATTTCATTGTTATTTGAGATAACTGTTATATGAAATATGGGATACTTAGCTATCCTTTAATCTTGTACACTGGTTTTCACCCACCCCCCTGGGTGTGAATCAGCTACATGATTATCGGGTAAGTTTAATATTGAAAAATGTTATTTTTATTAGTAAAATAAATTTTTGAATATACTTACCCGATAATCATGATTTAATTGACCCTCCCTTCCTCCCCATAGAGAACCAGTGGACCGAGGAAAAATTGAGGAGGTGTCAACAAGAAGTACTGTAGTACCTGGCCACAGGTGGCGCTGGTGAGTACACCCCCTTCTAGTATTGTGATAGCTGGCGTATCCCTCCGTAGAATTCTGTCGGGCAACGGAGTTGACAGCTACATGATTATCGGGTAAGTATATTCAAAAATTTATTTTACTAATAAAAATAACATTTTTTGACGAAACGTAATTGGGCTCTTCTCTTAGGTGCGAAATCAAGAGAGAAAGAGAGCGAGAGAGATAGAGACGGAGGGAGAGAGAGGAGAGAAAACGTTCCGTTCAAGCGGGTAACGTTGTTCTCGAGTTACTCTCGTCCCTAGTCTCTGTACGGGGAGAAAGGATAAAACGTTTTTAGTTTTATTCTCGTCCCCAGGCAGTGTACGGTGAGAGATTGAAAACGTAGTTTTGAATGAACTAGTGTTTATTCTCTTCCCCAACCACTGAATTTTTTATCTTAAAAGATGTTTACTGTTTTTTTGCTGGTATTAATATGCTTGCATTATACGCCTGATTTCGCATTTACTACCTTTTGATGAGGGTAGAATTGCGTGCTTCAGGTAGAAATCAGTAAAAGTTTCGATTTCAGTGAAATAAGTGCAAAACAGAAAATCGTAGTGATAAAGTGATATTACGCAAAGTGTTACAGTGTTGCGTCCGAGGGTTCGTCTGTTCGTGCCTGTCGTTCACCTAGTCCGGGACCTCTTGCAAGCTCCCAAGCCCAGGGGAGAAGTAATGTCATACGACTTATGGGTTCGAGAGGCCTTGATCAGCGAACAGACGTTTCCCTCTATGGTATCGGGTGTATCTTACCAAGATCTCCCCTACCATAAGGTAAGAGAGACGTTTTTCTCCTCGTCATCCGAAGGCTTTTCGCATAAGAAACCTGTAACAAGGTTTCGAGACCCTTAAGCGAAAGTCAGTCCTTTCAGGACAGGTCCAGCGTCCTGGTTGCAGCCATTAGGACAGCTCTGACCCTATGCAGTCATCGGAAAACTGCTCGCCGCCTAACAAAAGCGTAACACAGACTCCGAGAGTCTTTTTTGTTGGCAAAGTGTTGCGGTCACAGACGTTACCCTCGTCTCTTACCGCAACCATTTCCGTTGATCCTTAATGGGTTGTACGGCAAGACATGCAGAATATGCTTGCCTCCCTTATGGAAGACTATTCTGCCGATTAGTCCGTTGAGTCTAGCCGTTTATCTCATCGATATCCTGGCTTTCAGCCAACCTAACGTTCCTTTGTGCATCCTGTTGACGTTGGCGTAGCTAAGTCACGTCAGTCAGGTTGTTTAGAACCACACTCGATGCGGTCTCGTGTGGATTTTCAGCCACATTTGGACGTTAGGCCACTTGCTGATGCTCCTGTTGACGTTCAGGACGTTCGCTAACAATCGAAGTTGACTTGTTTTGACGCTGTGCGTCAACCTCCGCATTCTAGAGTTGTTTTGACTGCTCAGTCTAGGCAGTCAAAGCAGTCTCGAGTGGACGCTGTGCATCCTCACGCACCTGTTATTGTTGACAGTTCAGTTGTTGACAGTTCACAGACTGTCAAGCAGTTACATGACGTTGCGTCCTGGTCCGCTACTAATGCACCAGTGTGTGTGGACTCTGCTTGTAAAGCATTGCCACCACGGTAGGTCTCTCCCTTGCTTGAGACTCAGCTTTTATCGGACAAGGTTCCTTTAGATGAGGAAGTTGCTGTTCCCCCTCCTACTGATATTCCCTTGAGGACTCTGTCAGACGGAGAGGAGCCTAAAGCTGCTTAGCCCTCTATGGACTTTAATTAAATCATGCTGATTTTAAGGATCTTTGTCCGGATCTTTTTGTAACTGCTGCTCCTCGTTCGCCTAAACGTCAGAGCTTACACTAGGCCTAGCTACTTCGAAGCCGTTGTTTATAAGCTAGTGCTCTCTCGCTCTCCTAGAGAGCTTTACGTCTGCTAGGCGACTGGTTTATCACCAGGAGGAGTTTGGGGGATACAGCCTTTGCTTTCCCTTCTTTTAAACTGGCTTATAGAGCGAGAGTCTGATATGACACGAGAGAAGTTCTCGGCTTGGGAGTTCCTGCCTCTGCCCAGATAGACTTCTCAAATCTCGTAGACTCTCCCTGGCGCCTGGCCAGGAGACGCTCCAAGTTTTTTACAGGTCAACTTCACAGCTGTTTTCGAGCCTTTGAAGTTTTGCTGTACAATTATGTCATGCATAAACAAGGCTTTCAGGGATGGAAAGCGGTACCGCCTCAGTCGCTAACCCCGTCTGTTGCTGCACCTGCTCCCGTAGACCCTAAATGGGCTTTGCTGCAAGACATGCAGTCCAAGCTTGCGTCCTTGATAGAGGACTTTAATGCGGAGAAGGTTGCTGCCGAACCTTCTGGCCAACAACCTTCCAACCGGTCGGTTGTGCGTCCTGTTGACGCTGAGGTAACCTTCTCGCGTCTACCAGTTGAGGTGGTTCCTCCACCGATGCGACCCAGTGTGGGTTGCCAGCCGCAGGTTGACATTAAGCGACGCTCGGAGGTGGTTGTTGACGTTCAGGACGTTCAACAACCATCAGAGGTGACTTGTTTTGACGCGGTGCGTCAACCTCAGCAACCCGGTATGGTGTTGACTGCACAACCCAGACGGTCTAGACAGTCTCGGGTGGACGCTGTGCTTCCTCGCGCACCCATGGTTGTTGACAGTTCACAGACTGTGCAGCAATTCCATGACGTTGCGTCCGGCTCCGTCACGCATGCACCAGTGCGACCGGACTCAGCGAGCCAGACGTTGCCCACTCCGTTGCCGTTTCCTCATCAGTTTTTGGATGAGGAACTATCTGATGAGGACGTTGCTGAACAACAAGACGATCAGCCCCCAGAATAGATCAAGCCCTGCTATCCATCCAGAAGATGCTGAAGAAGGAACGCTGCTCAGTCAGGCTGTGGATGAGTCTGGTGGGGACGCTGTCATCCCTGGAACAGTTTGTATCACTAGGAAGACTACACCTCCGTCCTCTTCTATACCATCTGGCTTTTCACTGGAAAAAGGACAAGACGCTAGAAGCGGTCTCGATCCCGATTTCCGGAAAGATAAAGTCTTGTCTGACTTGGTGGAAGGACAATATCAACCTAAGAGAGGGTCTTCCCCTGGCTGTTCAGACTCCCCACCACGTTCTCTTCTCGGACGCATCGGACTTGGGCTGGGGCGCGACACTGGACGGTCGGGAATGCTCAGGTCTGTGGAACTCGAGTCAGAGGAGCATGCATATCAACTGCAAGGAGCTGTTGGCAGTTCATCTGGCCTTGAAAAGCTTCGAGTATCTCCTTCGAGGCAAAGTGGTGGAAGTAAACTCGGACAACACCACGGCCTTGGCGTACATCTCCAAACAAGGAGGTACCCACTCACTGACGTTGTACGAGATCACAAGGGACCTGTTCATCTGGTCAAAAGGTCAAGACATCTCCCTAGTAACGAGGTTCATCCAAGGCGACTTGAACGTCATAGCAGATTGTCTCAGTCGGAAAGGGCAAGTAATTCCAACCGAATGGACCCTCCACAAGGATGTGTGCAAGAGACTTTGGGCCACTTGGGGTAAACCATCCATAGATCTCTTTGCAACCTCGCTGACCAAGAGGCTTCCAATCTATTGCTCTCCAGTCCCGGACCCAGCAGCAATACATATAGATGCTTTCCTCCTAGATTGGTCACATCTGGATCTCTACGCATTCCCACCGTTCAAGATTGTCAACAAGGTACTGCAGAAGTTCGCCTCTCACGAAGGGACAAGGTTGACGTTAGTTGCTCCCCTCTGGCCCGCGAGAGAATGGTTCACCGAGATACTTCGATGGTTAGTAGACGTTCCCAGAAGTCTTCCTCTAAGGGTAGACCTTCTACGTCAGCCACACGTAAAGAAGGTACTCCAAAGCCTCCACGCTCTTCGTCTGACTGCCTTCAGACTATCGAAAGACTCTCGAGAGCTAGAGGCTTTTCGAAGGAGGCAGCCAGTGCGATTGCTAGAGCAAGGAGAGCGTCTTCCATTAAAGTCTACCAATCGAAGTGGGAAGTCTTCCGAGACTGGTGCAAGTCAGTTTCTGTATCCTCGACCAGTACCTCTGTAGCTCAAATAGCTGATTTTCTCTTATACCTGAGAAAAGGACGATCCCTTTCAGCTCCCACTATCAAGGGCTACAGAAGCATGTTGGCATCGGTCTTCCGGCATAGAGGCTTAGATCTTTCCAACATAAAGATCTGCAAGACCTCCTTAAGTCTTTTGAGACCACCAAGGAGCGTCGTTTGGCTACCCCTGGATGGAATTTAGACGTGGTACTAAGATTCCTCATGTCAGACAGGTTGGAGCCGTTACAATCAGCCTCCCTGAAAGATCTCACTCTTAAGACTCTTTTCCTGGTATGCTTAGCCTCGGCTAAAAGATTCAGTGAGATTCATGCCTTCAGCAAGAACATCGGATTTTCGTCGGAAAAAGCCACTTGTTCGCTGCAATTTGGTTTTCTAGCCAAAAATGAGCTGCCTTCTCGGCCTTGGCCTAAATCTTTCGATATTCCCAGCTTATCGGAGATCGTAGGCAATGAACTAGAAAGAGTCTTATGCCCTGTTAGAGCTCTTAAGTTCTATTTAAAGCGTACTAAACCTTTACGAGGCCAATCTGAAGCTTTATGGTGTTCAGTTAAGAAACCATCCTTGCCTATGTCAAAGAATGCTTTGTCAGACTTTATCAGATTGTTAATACGAGAAGCTCATTCACATCTGAGTGAGGAAGACCGAACTTTGCTTAAGGTGAAGACGCACGAAGTTAGAGCTGTAACAACTTCCGTGGCCTTTAAGCAAAATATATCTCTGCAAAGTATAATGGACGCAACCTATTGGAGAAGCAAGTCAGTGTTCGCGTCATTTTACTTGAAAGATGTCCAGTCTATTTACGAGAAATGCTACACACTGGGACCATTCGTAGCAGCGAGTGCAGTAGTGGGTGAGGGCTCAACCACTACAATTCCCTAATTCCATATCCTTTTAATCTGTCTCTTGAAATGTTGTTTTTTTATGGGTTGTCCGGAAGGCTAAGAAGCCTTTCGCATCCTGGTTGATTTGGCGGGTGGTCAAAGTCATTTCTTGAGAGCGCCCAGATTAGGGGTTTGATGAGGTCCTGTTGTATGGGTTGCAGCCCTTGATACTTCAGCTCCTAGGGGTCTGTCAGCATCCTAAGAGGATCGCGAGGCTCCGTAAGGAAGACGTACTTATAAGGCAGAGTAATCGTCTAAGTCGACTTCCTTACCAGGTACCTATTTATTTTGTTTTTGTTATTTTCATAACTTCTAAAATGAAATAAAAACTCTTAGCTCATAAGATGTAAACATATTTAACTGGTCTCTACCCACCACCCTGGGTGTGAATCAGCTATATATTCACCGGCTAAGTTAAATATTTAAAAATGATATTTTAATTATAAAATAAATTTTTGAATATACTTACCCGGTGAATATAAATTAAACGACCCTCCCTTCCTCCCCAATAGAGACGCAGTGGGATGAGGAGAAAATTGAGTCTTTGTTTACATGGAGTTTGGTATCTGGCCGACAGTTGGCGCTGATGGGCACACCCGCAACCTGTATAGCGATCGCTGGCGAGTTTTTTTTTTTGTACAGTTTTTTGTCTGTCGAGCAACAGAGTTGCAGCTATATATTCACCGGGTAAGTGTATTCAAAAATTTATTTTATAATTAAAATATAATTTTTCTACCGAATTGGTGAAGTACTTGGTTTTGGTTTTATTGCTTTCGCCGTGTTGGATTATTCAATACTATCTTCAAAAGAAATGCTTTTGAAAGAAGAGTAAAAGTGTTTTGCCCTTGCTTTTTTATCTCTGGTTTTTCCATAGAGTAAAGATGGCCGACCCTTCCCTCAGTGTACGGAAGTGTGTTTTAGGCTTTTAGTAATTATTTTATCACGTTATAAATTATTGTTGATAATTATAGATTTTCCTCTATATATTTTATATCTCTCCCGCCTTTATTAGGCCTCTTCGATTAGCTTTCCATTTATACTAAACATCAAGATAAATTTTATGTTTTGTTTATATGCGGCCTTTACCTCCGAGATGTAGGCGGTCCTAACTTGGAAACCGAAGTTAAACAACGTTGAGCCCATTCAACTTTTATTTTCGTTAAGTTTAAGTCATTTGCTCTGTAAGAGTTAGGAAATTAATATTTTTTAGAAAATATTTTAAGAAAGATATTCTTTGAATAGTCTTCGTGCTGTTTTTTTCAAAGATGAACTAACGTTTGGTTTATTTATGCTACGCAGTTTGCGCTCTATCGTTACGATAGAGAAAGAGAGAATCACGGTTTCACTTTGCAGAAAGAGTAAATCGATTTTGACGTTTTGTTCATTCTTCTTTCAAACTGAAGTGTTTTAAATACTAATTTAAAGGAACTTGTTAATTTTCAATTTCTTAGTCCTTTCAGTTTTTTCCTTTGGTCAAATAACCTGTTTATTGACGAAGGGTGAGTGGGCCATTCTCTTGTGAGTGACAAGAGAGAGAGAGAGAGAGAGAGAGAGAGAGAGAGAGAGAGAGAGAGAGAGAGAGAGAGAGAGAGAGAGAGAGAAAACGATCCGATCTTTATTCTCGTCCCAAGTAAGGAGTTTGGGAGCGAGTAACGTTCTCGATTCAGTTTTTTACTCTCGTCCCAAGTCTCTGTACGGGGAGAAAGGATAAAACGTTTTTAGTTTTTATTCTCGTCCCAAGGCACTGTACGGTGAGAGATTGAAAACGTAGTCTTTAATGAACTAGAGTTAGTCTCCTCCCCAGTCACTGATCCTTTTTAACTTTATATATTTCCGTTTTATTCGATATATATGTACTGTATATGTTTTTTTGATTTTTGCATCTGTGTTTCATTTTGTACTAATGTGCTTACATTATACGACTCATTTCGCAATTATAACCTTTTGATGTAAGGGAGAATTGCGTGCTTCAGGTAGATATCAGTTTTATTCATGCCTAATGTGAAATTATTGAAAAATACGATATCAGTGAAGTGAGTGCTAGAAAACATGTGCTGTGTTGCGGAGGGTTCGTTTGTTCGTGCTTGTCACTTGCCTAGTCCGAGACCTCTTTCAGGCTCCCATGCACCAGGGAGAAGGAATGTCGTAGGACCTAAGGGAGTGAGGAGTGTAAACCAACGAACAGACGTTCCCTCAAAGGTATCAGACGTTGCTCGGCAAGCACGTCCTTGCCATAAGACAGGAGAGACGAAGTTTCTCCTCGTCATCCGAAGACTTTTCGCAAAAGAAACCTTGGCGCAAGGTTTCTAGACCCTTTAAGCGAAAGTCAGTCCCTTCAGGACAGGTCCAGCGTCCTGGCTGTAGCCATGGGGACAGCTCTGACCCTTTGCAGTCGTCGGAAGACGGTTCGCCTATTAAATGCAAGCGTAACACGGGGTCCGAGGGTCGCGGTAAAGGCAATGTTTTGCCAACACAGACGTTACCGTCGTCTCGGCCCGTTCCGACTCCCGTTGATCCTAAATGGGTTGTCCTGCAGGACATGCAGACTAAGCTTGCCTCCCTTATGGAGAAGTATGACGTTGAGCAGGTTCACGATGAACCTTCGCTTTCGAGTCGCCGTTACGCTAAACGAGACTCTGGCCGTCAGCCGCCCAAACGAGCATTTACTCGTCCTTTTGACGTTATGAAACGTGATGTCGGTAGTTTGTCACGTCAGTCACGTGACTTGGATCCTCACTCGCTGCAGTCCCGTGTTGACTTTCAGCCGCTGCCGCAGCCTCGTGTAACGTTCAGCCGCTGCCGCAGTCTCGTGTTGACGTTCAGGACGTTCGCCAACCAGCTACAGTTGCCTTGTTTTGACGTTGAGCGTCAAGCACCGCAGTCAAGGGTTGTTTTGACTGCTCAGTCTAGGCAGTCAAGGCAGTCTCGACTTGACGTCGAGCGTCCATCATCTCCTGTTGTTGTTGCTGGTCAGTCCTTTCAGCAGCGACATGACGTCGCTCCCTTGACTGCTACTGCTGCTCCTTTGCGTGTGGACTTTGCCTGTCAAGCATTGCCACCGTGGCAGGTCTCTCCTTTTCTTGAGACTCGGCAATTGTCGGACGAGGTTCCTTCAGATGAGGAAGTTGCTGATCCCCCTCCTACTGATATTCCTTTGGGGACTTTGTCAGACAGAGAGGAGCCTAAAGCTGCTCAGCCCTCTATGGACTTTAAAAAAATCATGCTGATTTTTAAGGATCTTTGTCCGGACCATTTTGTAACTGCTGCTCCTCATTCGTCTTCGTCAGAGTTTACACTAGGCCTAGCTACTTCGAAGCCGTTGTTTTCTAAGCTAGTGCTCTCTCGCTCTTCTAAGAGAGCTTGACGTTTGCTAGGCGACTGGTTGATCACCAGGAGGAGTTTGGGGGAGACAGCCTTTGCTTTCCCTCCTTTTAAACTGGCTTATAGAGCGAGCGTCTGGTATGACACGGGAGAAGTTCTCGGCTTGGGAGTTCCTGCCTCTGCCCAGGGAGACTTCTCAAGCCTCATAGACTCTCCCCGTCGCCTGGCCATGAGACGCTTCAAGATTGTATGGTCGGCTTCAGAGCTAGACCATCTCCTGTTAGGAGTTTTTCGAGCGTTTGAAGTGTTGCTGTACAATTATGTCATGCATGAACAAGGCTATCAGGGATGGCTCCAATGATCTGACAGCCACGTTCTCTGCAGGAACAAGGCTATCAGGGATGGTTCCAATGATCTGGCAGCCACGTTCACTGCAGGAGTACTTAAGATGTAAGTGCGCTCAATGTGTTCATTGTCAAGACAAACTTCACGATGAAGACTACCAAATCTGTCTTGGCAGCATTAAGGGAAGGCGACTGGATGGTCTCTCTCGACCTTCAGGATGCATACTTCCACATCCCGATTCATCCAAACTTTCAACAACATCTGAGGTTTGTGGACGGGAAAGTAATGTACCAATGTCGAGCACTGTACTTCGACCTCATTCCTGCTCCTCTTGTTTTTACAAGGCCCTTGCAAAATGTAGCAAGCTTTCTACATTTTTTGAGGATTCAGAGCCTCCCTTTATTTTGACGACTGGCTAATCAGGGCGTCGTCATTATATCGCTGTCTGGAGAGCCTCTAATGGACATTAGACCTAACCAAGGAGCTAGGTCTCATAGTGAACGTAGAGAAGTCGTAACTTACAGTACCCCATCCCAGACTATTCTTTATTTGGGAATGGAGATACAGTGTCTGATTTTTCGGGCCTTTTCGTCTCCCGCAAGAATGGAACAAGCTCTGTTAAAAGTCCTTCACTTGCAAGAGAAAAACAGTTGCTCTGTAAGAGTTTGAACTAGCCTCGTGGGAACTCTTTCATCGCTGGAGTAGTTTATCTCTCTGGGGAGACTCAACCTATGCCCTCTCCAATTTCACCTAAACCATTGGAACAAGGAGAAGGGCTTAGAGAGTATCTCTTTCCCAATCTCCAACTCAGTCTAGACATGTCTGACTTGGTGGGACGGCAACATCAGACTTCGAGAAGGTCTTTCTCTTGCGATCAAGAACCCAAACCATGTGTTGTTTTCAGATACATCGGATTTGGGTTAGGGAGCTCCACTGGACAGTCTGGAATGCTCGGGTCTTTGATCCACGGATCAGAAGGAACTCCATTTAAGGCAAGTAACATCTCTCCTTTAGCGAGATTTGTGCAAGGAAAATTAATGTCTTGGCGGACGGCCTCAGCAGAAGAGGACAAGTCATCTCCATGGAGTGGACGTTGCATAAGACTGTGTGCGAGAAGCTATGGATGACATGGGGTCAACCCACCATAGATCTTTTTGCGACTTCTCTGACAAAGAGGCTCTCGACTTACTGCTTTCCAGTTCCAGATCCAGAGGCAGCCCACATAGACGCTTTCCTGCTGGACTGGTCTCACCTGGACGTTTATGCCTTTCCACCTTTCAAGATCCTAAACAAGGTGCTGCAGAAGTTCACCTCTCACGAAGGGACCAGGTTGACATTGGTTGCTCCACTCTGGCCCGCGAGAGAGTGGTTCACAGAGGTACTTCAATGGCTGGTAGACGTTCCAAGGAGTCTACCTTTAAGGATGGATCTCTTACGGCAGCCCCACGTAAGGAGTCTTCATCAAAGCCTCCCCGCGCTTCGTCTGACTGCCTTCAGACTATCGAAAGACTCTCTTGAGCTTGAGGGTTTTCGAAGGAGGCAGCCAGAGCGATTGCGAGAGCTAGGAGAGCATCTACCATCAAGGTCTACCAGTCGAAGTGGGAAGTCTTTAGAGACTGGTGCAAGTCATCATCCTTTTCCTCTTCCAGTACCTCTGTAGCCCAAATTGCAGATTTTCTCCTGCATCTGAGAAATGTTCGCTCCCTCTCTGCTCCCACTATTAAGGGCTATAGGAGCATGTTGGCTTCTGTGTTCAGACATAGAGGCTTAGATCTGTCCAATAATAAAGATCTCCAAGATCTCCTTAAGTCCTTCGAGACCTCTAAGGAGCGTCGTATGGCAACTCCTGGATGGAACTTAGATGTGGTCCTAAGGTTCCTAATGTCCGACAGGTTTGAGCCATTACATTCAGCCTCCCTGAAGAATCTCACCCTCAAGCCGCTTTTCTTAGTGTGCTTGGCTTCGGCTAAAAGGGTCAGTGAGATCCATGCCTTTAGTAAGAACATCGGCTTTTCTACAGATAAAGCCACATGTTCGCTTCAGCTTGGTTTCTTGGCCAAAAATGAACTGCCTTCTCGTCCTTGGCCTAAATCTTTTGATATACCTTGCCTATCAGAGATCGTAGGCAACGAGCTTGAAAGAGTACTGTGCCCAGTTAGAGCTCTTAAGTTTTATTTAGCTCGTACCAGATCCTTACGAGGTGGATCTGAGGCCTTATGGTGCTCAGTTAAGAAGCCCTCATTGCCTATGTCTAAAAATGCTTTATCGTATTTTATTAGATTTTTAATCCGAGAGGCTCATTCTCACTTAAGTGAAAAAGATCATTGCTTGCTTAAGATCAAGACGCACGAAGTAAGAGCGATAGCAACTTCCGTGGCCTTTAAGCAAAACAGATCTCTGCGAAGTATTATGGACGCGACCTTTTGGAGGAGCAAGTCGGTGTTCGCTTCATTTAACTTAAAAGACGTCCAGACTCTTTATGAGGACTGCTACACACTGGGTCCATTCGTTGCAGCGAGTGCAGTAGTGGGTGAGGGTTCTACCACTACATTCCCTTAATTCCAATATCCTTTTAATCTTCTCTTGAAATGTTTTTAATCTTGTTTTGGGTTGTACGGAAGGCTAAGAAGCCTTTCGCATCCTTTTTGATTTGGCGGGTGGTCAAATGTCATTTCTTGAGAGGGCCCAGATTAAGGGTTTTGATGAGGTCCTATTGTATGGGTTGTCGCCCTGGATATAACAGCTCCTGGGAGTCTTTCAGCATCCTGAGAGGATGGCTGGGCTTCGTAAGGAAAGCAGACTAACAAGGCAGAGTAATTGTCAGAGTCAGCTTCCTTACCAGGTACCTATATTTATTTGGGTTTTGTTATGATATAACTGTCAAAAACTCTAAACATATACGCCTTTATTGTATTAATACTGGTCTCTACCCACCACCATGGGTGTGAATCAGCTATTATATATTCACCGGCTAAGTTTAATATTTAAAAATGATATTTTGATTATAAAATAAATTTTTGAATATACTTACCCAGTGAATATATAAATTATAGGCCCTCCCTTCCTCCCCGATAGAGACCCAGCGGAATGAGAAGAACTGAGGCTGTTTACATGTATATGCGGTATCTGGCCGATAGTCGGCGCTGGTGGGCACACCCGCAACCTTCATGGCGATCGCTCGCGAGTTTTTGGAATCTGTCGAACCGTCGGAGACGTCAGCTATTATATATTCACCGGGTAAGTATATTCAAAAATTTATTTTATAATCAAAATATCATTTTCATGTTTGTATACATATTTGAGTATAGAAATCAGTAAGTTTCCTTTTCAGATTTGTGTGTGTAGTGTACTTATCCACGTGGAGTCCTTGGCAGTTGGCCGCCACGGCGCTCTGGGTGGCGATCGAGTTTGACTTATGTCTTTCTCTCTCTCTCTCTCTGAGGTCGTTCACCCTTTTACTACGTGTTACTATGCCCTTGTAGCTTCCTTTCTGTGTGGGGGGGTTGCTACGCCGTACGTTTGTCTCAATTAGTTTATGAATCTAATTGTATTTGTTGATTTTTCAGCTTTGTAGAACGATTCCTTTCGGGGTTTTCGTTCTTTCCTTAGTGTTCATTCATTTTTTTTTATTACATAATTACATAGTTACATAATTATAATTGTTATAATTCTGTTTTGGTTACAGCTCTCCTTCCGTGAGTGTAAGTGGTTGTGAGGGCACGTGCCTGTTGTGTAATTCTTGTTTCCTTTCCCTCGGGATTCCTCTTCGGAGCCTTCCCGGGGGAATGAATGTTTACTAATGTGTTTTTTGTTTTATTTTTTTTACAGTTACCGATCTAGTTCGTTTCTGTAATATGGCAACGGTGTGAGCTGTCTTGTTGAGTCCTGGGGATTCGGCTGTTGCTGCCTCCCCCCTTGTGTTTTCGTCAGGGGCGTGTCTCCTTCTACTGGAAGTACTCCCGTGACGACGGACAGCTCTCCAGTTCTTTTTAGAACTCTCAGGAGGCTTGCCTCCTTGGGCAGGTAACTTTCCTTCCGAGGGAAGTTTTTCCTGTCCAGGCTTGAGTTTTTCCCCTTATGGAGGGTTCTCCTCTTGCCTTTTTTTTTTCGTGGGACTATGCTCTTGGTGCTGAGCGGTCACACCTGCAGTTTCGCTCAAGGAGCTGGGCAACTGCAGGAGCTCCTCTTCGGAGGATTGCTCCTTTTAGGTCACTGCTGACCAGTCTCTTCTACGAAGTGTTTCTCTTTCGTTCGCGAGAGAGTACACTCATAGAGACTCCTCTTCGGAGGTTTCTTCTGTTGCTGTTGGCCTCCCTCGCCGTAAGGCCCTCCGTCCGCCTCGTCGTAAGGGCCTCTCTTCTCCCTATAAGGGTGCTTGAGGCGCCTTTTTGAATCTCCGTTTGCAGCCTACAACTCCTTTTTCTCGATCTTCCGCCTTGGTGCAAATGAACAGCAGTCTGATCTCGTCTTCCGACGGGCAACGGTCTTCCCGACGGACAACGGTCTTCCCGACGGACAACGGTCTTCCCGACGGACATCAGTCTCCCGGCGGACAACGATCCCTTCGGGGCAAAGGGTTGCCTCCCACGGGGGTTCTTCCCTTGCGTGTCAGGGTTTCCCTGCGCGCCCTTCTGCTGTGTTCTCTCCTGCTCCTGCTCAGTGTTAACGCACAGGCGCTCTTCTGCTCATCAGCGCTCTCCTGTTCGTCAGCGCTTTCATGATGATCATCCCTGCTGTTCCTGTTGGTTCCTGTTACGCGCTCTGTGCGCCCACGTTCGCCCTCGCGATCTAGAACTTCGGTTCAGGTCGGGGTCAAGGACTCTTCTTCTATACGCAGGCTTCCACGCGTAGCCTTCTGCTCGTCAGCGATCATCAGCTCGCCAGCGATCATCAGCTCGCCAGCGATCACCTGTCTCTCGGCGATCTCCGGTTCGCCCACGTGTGTTACAGCCGGCACGCCAAACGTTCTCCAACTCTTCTGAAGGAACATGGTTCGCCAGCTACTAGCTCACCTGCACCATCGCGCGACCCTCAACTGCGGATGCTGATCGCCATCGCGCGACCCTCAACTGCGGATGCTGATCGCCATCGCGCGACCCTCAACTGCGGATGCTGATCGCCATCGCGCGACCCTCAACTGCGGATGCTGATCGCCATCGCGCGACCCTCAACTGCGGATGCTGATCGCCATCGCGCGACCCTCAACTGCGGATGCTGATCGCCATCGCGCGACCCTCAACTGCGGATGCTGATCGCCATCGCGCGACCCTCAACTGCGGATGCTGATCGCCATCGCGCGACCATCAACTGCGGATGCTGATCGCCATCGCGCGACCCTCAACTGCGGATGCTGATCGCCATCGCGCGACCCTCAAACTGCGGATGCTGATCGCCATCGCGCGACCCTCAAACTGCGGATGCTGATCGCCATCGCGCGACCCTCAAACTGCGGATGCTGATCGCCATCGCGCGACCCTCAAACTGCGGATGCTGATCGCCATCGCGCGACCCTCAAACTGCGGATGCTGATCGCCATCGCGCGACCCTCAAACTGCGGATGCTGATCGCCATCGCGCGACCCTCAAACTGCGGATGCTGATCGCCATCGCGCGACCCTCAAACTGCGGATGCTGATCGCCATCGCGCGACCCTCAACTGCGGATGCTGATCGCCATCGCGCGACCCTCAACTGCGGATGCTGATCGCCATCGCGCGACCCTCAAACTGCGGATGCTGATCGCCATCGCGCGACCCTCAAACTGCGGATGCTGATCGCCATCGCGCGACCCTCAAACTGCGGATGCTGATCGCCATCGCGCGACCCTCAAACTGCGGATGCTGATCGCCATCGCGCGACCCTCAAACTGCGGATGCTGATCGCCATCGCGCGACCCTCAAACTGCGGATGCTGATCGCCATCGCGCGACCCTCAAACTGCGGATGCTGATCGCCATCGCGCGACCCTCAACTGCGGATGCTGATCACCATCGCGCGACCCTCAACTGCGGATGCTGATCACCATCGTGCTACCCTGCGCATGCTGATAGCCATCGCGCTACCCTGCGCATGCTGATAGCCATTGCGCGATCGCCCACCTGCAGAGGCTGCTCGCCATCGTGCAACCGCCCATCTGCGCATGCTGATCACCATCGCGCGATCGCCCTCCTGCACATGCTGCTCGCGATCGCTCAGTGTTAACGCACAGGCGCTCTTCTGCTCATCAGCGCTCTCCTGTTCGTCAGCGCTTTCATGATGATCATCCCTGCTGTTCCTGTTGGTTCCTGTTACGCGCTCTGTGCGCCCACGTTCGCCCTCGCGATCTAGAACTTCGGTTCAGGTCGGGGTCAAGGACTCTTCTTCTATACGCAGGCTTCCACGCGTAGCCTTCTGCTCGTCAGCGATCATCAGCTCGTCAGCGATCATCAGCTCGCCAGCGATCACCTGTCTCTCGGCGATCACCTGTCTCTCGGCGATCTCCGGTTCGCCCACGTGTGTTACAGCCGGCACGCCAAACGTTCTCCAACTCTTCTGAAGGAACATGGTTCGCCAGCTTCTAGCTCACCTGGACCATCGCGCGACCCTCAACTGCGGATGCTGATCGCCATCGCGCGACCCTCAACTGCGGATGCTGATCGCCATCGCGCGACCCTCAACTGCGGATGCTGATCGCCATCGCGCGACCCTCAACTGCGGATGCTGATCGCCATCGCGCGACCCTCAAACTGCGGATGCTGATCGCCATCGCGCGACCCTCAAACTGCGGATGCTGATCGCCATCGCGCGACCCTCAAACTGCGGATGCTGATCGCCATCGCGCGACCCTCAAACTGCGGATGCTGATCGCCATCGCGCGACCCTCAAACTGCGGATGCTGATCGCCATCGCGCGACCCTCAAACTGCGGATGCTGATCGCCATCGCGCGACCCTCAACTGCGGATGCTGATCGCCATCGCGCGACCCTCAACTGCGGATGCTGATCGCCATCGCGCGACCCTCAACTGCGGATGCTGATCGCCATCGCGCGACCCTCAACTGCGGATGCTGATCGCCATCGCGCGACCCTCAAACTGCGGATGCTGATCGCCATCGCGCGACCCTCAAACTGCGGATGCTGATCGCCATCGCGCGACCCTCAAACTGCGGATGCTGATCGCCATCGCGCGACCCTCAAACTGCGGATGCTGATCGCCATCGCGCGACCCTCAAACTGCGGATGCTGATCGCCATCGCGCGACCCTCAAACTGCGGATGCTGATCGCCATCGCGCGACCCTCAAACTGCGGATGCTGATCGCCATCGCGCGACCCTCAAACTGCGGATGCTGATCACCATCGCGCGACCCTCAACTGCGGATGCTGATCACCATCGCGCTACCCTGCGCATGCTGATAGCCATTGCGCGATCGCCCACCTGCAGAGGCTGCTCGCCATCGCGCAACCGCCCATCTGCGCATGCTGATCACCATCGCGCGATCGCCCTCCTGCACATGCTGCTCGCGATCGCTCACCTTCGCATATTGCTCGCCAACGCACGATCGCTCACCTACGCATGCTGCTCGACCATCGCGTCGGCATAACACAACGCGCCATCGCCAACCTGCGCGTTAGCGCTCACCAGCTCACCACCGATCGCTTGTTGATCCATATCGCCAGCGGTCTTCCTCGCCCACGCGGCAGCGCGTTTCCTCGCCATCGCGCTAACGCTTGCGTTCGCCGCCTCGGACTCGCGCTCATCCACCTGCCATCCCTCACGACCGCTTGCCTGCGTGACCACTGCGCGCCCGCGCGACCGCTTGCCTGCGTGACCACTGCGCGCCCGCGCGACCGCTTGCCTGTGCGCCCGCGCGACCGCTTGCCTGTGCGCCCGCGCGACCATTCGCCTGCGCGCCCACACGCCCACGTGCCTGCACGTCTACGCTCATGCGCATCCGCGCCCATGCTCTCCAATGTTCGCCCACGCGCGAACCAACGGTTTTCCATCACGCGGACGGATGGTGTTCCGTCGCGCGAACCTACAGTGTTTCTTCGCACAAATGTCGGCTTATTTCTTGCAGTATCCATTGCTCGTCTATGGGTTATCGCTCGCCGACCACCAGCTCTCGCCCTTCCTACCACGCTCGCCCTCCTTCTGCGCTCCTTCGCTCACCTTCGTTTGCGTTACCGCGCATGGGCGCTTCCACGTTCGCCCACGCTAAAAATCTTTGAATTACCGTCGCGCGAGCTCCAGGGCGATTGCGACCACGATTCCCAATGGGGTTTTCGCAGCATGGCCAGCCTGGCGAGTTCTTCTGGAGCGTATTTCCAGAACACGGCCTCACCCCGTAAACGCAGAGCATGGCACTTGCAAGAATAGGAGAAACTTAAGGGAGATCTGAGCAACACTCCTCTGTCCTGAACCTGGTTAGCCCTTCCCCGTCATTCCCTGGAAGGATTTTTGGCGGGGGGCTTTCCGTTTGAGATTTCGCCATCGGACAAGGGGTGACTACTTACCCCTTCCTCTGGGAGCTTACCAGGTTCTTTCCCTCCTCGGTTACGGCCCGAGGTTTGGTTCAAGGAAGCTACAGGAAGAGCATGGGTACTTTCCTCCTCGAGCTCAGGCACCTTGGCCTTTCGTCGTTAAGTATCTAACTTGCGGACAAGCTCGATGTTGTACCATCTGGACGCGCTGACTGAGGGCTTCCTTCGGGTGTCTCATCTGTGGAGGTCGACGACCTCAGACACCCTTCCATCCATGAGAAGAGTTTGTTTGTGCCCAAGGACAGAGACTTTGACAGCGGCTGTGCGGAGGAAATCGATTTCCGTTTTCACTCCTCCAAGGCGCTTTCTTCCAGACTCTGCAGGGCTCCAGCGCCCTTTTCTTTCAACCACGTCGGCCTAAGTTATCGGCTTCGACAACTGGGACAAGGTGTCCAATTGCAGTTTCCTCCTGTCAGGAACAGATGGCACGGGAGACTCCCCCGGGGGGGCATAGTCCTAAAAGGAGTTCACGAACTCTAGGATTGCAGGTTTTTCTCTGGGAGGATGCTTAAGGTTACTCATCCGAATGACAGCTTCCCGATGCCCATTCCCGCACAATCTCTGTGATCAGCCAAGGATATCGCGCCTGCCGTCTCTGTCAGCGAATTCAGTGTCTCTGAACCTCTATGCCATAGCGTCAGCAGAGTTGCCCGGTTGGGCAGAATGATCCATACCTTAGGCGAAGGTCTTCCTTAGGATCATCGACGGCTTCACCCCCGGCCTCCTCTGTCGATCCTTTCTTGTAAGACAGGATCTGAGAGGGGATGTCCTTAGTCGACCTCTCAGCCCTGATCAAGTTTGTCGAACAAACTTCGGCCAGAGTAGACCAGCAGAATCGATCAGACTGGTAACGAGGCGACAGGACTCCTTAAACCGTGGATCGGAAGGACGGGTACTTTCAGTTTCCATTCCTTCCATCTTCCAGGGTGCTCGTCGAATTCAGCCTAGACTGCAAGTATTCCTGCTTATGATGCAGTGTGGCTATCCCGCCGTGGCATGGCAGGTTTGTTTCCCCAGAGAACTCTCCCTGCCTTCCTCTTGGCCGCTCAGGTGCAGGCTTCCTCCTCCTCTGCTGTTTGGAGGGCTGGTCAACTCCGGTAGGCTCGGGTTCGACCTTCTTCAGCGCCGGGACAAGCTTCCGGATGCTTACCACGAGTGTGGGCTCATGGTATTTTGCTTGGAGCCTTCTCTTCCTCTGCCTCAACATCTGGAGTATCTGGCCATGATATTGAGTCAACGGCCTTACCACGTTGGAAACCCCGCTTCTCGTCCGTCCAGCGAGGTTAAGCAACGTCGGTACTTGGATGGGTGACCACCTGGGGACGCCAGATTCTGTTACCACATCCTCCGAGCCTTCCTTTCGGTTGACTGTGACAAGACTGAGGAGAGTCGCAGTACCTGTTCTCAGTCAAGCAGAGCTTTCAGCCCTACCTTGGAACGTTTCCTAGTTCTCCTTTCCTCATTGACCCGTCTATAGTCCGAACGGTCGCCTCAGGATAAGGTCCATGTGGGGTGATCCAAGTTCCGGTGGCTTCAGGCAGTGTTTAACCGGACTTCCTGGCCCCTATGGGACCAGCGGAACTATTAGACCTGCAATGAGTGTTGACCTATGGAGCCTCTTGATGGTAGTGGATATTCTCGTCCTTTCCCCACATTCTTGATGCTGTTCTCGGACTCGTCAAAGGAAAGGCGGGGGTATGTTCCGGTCCAGGCCTATGGTCAAGACCTGAAGGATACCTCTCCATCATTCAGGCAGGCTTAGGGGCCTTAGTCTGGCCCCTCTACAGATCCTACAGCTCCTGCCGAGTCGCCCCGTTGCGCGTCGACTTCATGATTCTGGCGTATTCTAACCAGAAGGGGACGCATTTTCACACATTCACATCTTGCAGTAGAGATACCGGGATGATTGAGATTCTCTCAATAACACCATCGGCTCTCTCATTCCAGGCAGGGGAATGTTCTCTCAGACTATCCGAGCAGAGCCTCGTAGAGAGAGTGTACCTGGGGGTCTTTGACCTTGGGTAACCAGCAATTACTGGTCTGGGGGACCTGATCGCGACAGCTTGGAACCTCAAGCTTCCGCTATTCTTCCCCCCAGTCTCAGACCCCGAGACTCTGGCAAGATACATTCCGGTGATGGTGGGACAACTTCGACGCCTGCGTCTTCCCTCCTTTTTGTCTGTGGACAATGGGTCTCAACAAGACCAGGTTGTCTGTCAACCTTTCAATAGGAGAGCTCCACTGGGACTATGCGCAGAACGGTTTCTGGACCCTCTGCTTCCCCTGACGGAACTCCCGGGAGAGCTTCTCCCACGGCGCAGACTACTCAAGCAACCACACTGCGACATCTCTCCCGAACCGGGGCGTCGCTTCGGCTTCATGCCTGGAGACACTACGCTTCCTCTTCAAGAAGAGACAACCCGCTACAGTCACGGTACGGAGGTCGCGTCATCTGCGATAGTCATCCACAGGGGTCTCCCAGGCAAAGTGAAGAGTCTAAGGTGGTTGGTGCCGTGGGAGATATACCTCCTCCCTTGAGGCCTCTTCTCCAGCAATAACGGTCTTTTTGCCTTTCGGCGGGAGGAAACTCCTTTCCGCTCTCGGCAATGAAGCCTGTCGCTCAGCCTTTCCCTGACCTTCAGGCTTAAAGGAATAACTTTTTCCTGCCCGCTGGATCTATCCTCGCTCATGCGAAGCTACGATCGTCCCTGCCCTAGTCAGAGGAAGACCTCCAACTTGGAGCATGGCTCGGACTTTTAGTCCTTTAAGAGATCTTCTCAAGACCCTTTACGACAGGCCTCGAATTGTATTCCGCCTTGGGTCTCCTGCTCACTCTGGCCACGGCCAGTGTGTAAGCAATCTTCTTGGTCTCTTACTACTCCCCCCTTTCTAAGGAAGAGGGGAAGGCAACATTCAGGCTTGCTCCTGAGTTGTTGGCTAGACTCAGAATCTGGGGGTCCCGGCCCTTCGGTCCGATTCATTCAAGATTTCGAGTCTCCATTCTGTATCTGATGTCCCAAGACCTTCTCTTTCTTGCCAGTAAAGGAATCGAGAGGTTGGCGCTGGGAACAGCTGCAGTTTGTCCTCAGTTGCAGCCGATTTGGGAGCACAAGGAGGACATGGGGGGAGAGTCACCAGTATACCTCTTCAGCCCGAACTCAAGGACATTCATCTCGACCTGTCTCCGGACCCTCCCCCGTCACGTCGCCCTACAGCACGATGTTGGATACACCGCAGCGTCCCTCGCCTTCGAGTAATACTACTCTGTGACGCAGGTGCTAAAAGCTGGAGTCTGGAAGCGTCTAATGACCTTCGCAGCCCGCTTCCTGCAGGGCGTGACCCACAGGAGTCTCGATACGTTTTCTATCGCTCTGTGGTGGCTACACAACAGCTGGTCTAACCTCAGGCTCCTTTTTGGACAGGTAGCAGAAGGTTGAGGGCATTGTTATCAGGTTTTAGTCTGCATGAACGAAAGAAGTATGTCTGGCCCTTTCTTCTTTCTTCATCATCCCCTCTACGGGGAAGCAGCATCCTGGTCTCTGCATAGCTGACCTCGAACCTCTGCAGGTAAACCATGCTTCCTTGTGTTCCGAGTATTGAGTCAATACTGTCGCGTCCCCCATACCCTGACGAGGTGGTATTGGGAACGTCCTAACCCAGAGTTCCTTCTGGAACTCCAGGTCAACTGCCTAGGACGGGTCACACTTCTTCCTTCACACACTAGCTTACGTAGGCCACATGGTTCCTTGCGGAGCAAGGAACTTGTGAGGTGCAGGGACTCCTTTTCTCGAGTGCGACTCACTCGGATTCTGAGTCCCCGGGTAAAGCCAAAGCCAGTATGGCTGGGGACTTTCCACCCTTCCTAAGGGGTAAGTCACCCTTTGTAAATAGCGTGGTTTGTATTTCAGTTACGGAACAAATGACAAATTCGAAGATAATTTGTATTTTTCCTAACCATACAAACCTTAGCTATTTACACATATTTGCCCGCCAGCCCTGTCCCCCAAGACAAGTCCTACCTCTAAGTGAAAGTGAGGATTCACCTGTGTGTGAGGGGGAGGAGGGGTAGCTAGCTACCACTCCCCTACCCCCCCCCCCCCCCCCGCTAACTAGCGCGGGGGTAATACACCCTCGTTAAATTCTAATGGCTCGCCATTTCAGCTACGCTAAAAGGTAACCCTTTGTAAATAGCTAAGGTTTGTATGGTTAGGAAAAATACAAATTATCTTCGAATTTGTCATTTTGGTGCAAGGTGGCAACCCTACGCAGACACTGGGTAAGGGGTAGCTAGGGGTGCCCTGCCACCTGTATATATACTCGCAGATCAGTTATCTAGTCATTTTTTCTTTTTGGCTGGTAGAGAGCGGCTGTCTCCTCTCTCTCTCCTCCTCAAGGTTTAGCCGATAGACACTAGATGCATTGTTGCTTTACGCTCGTCTTTCTCTCTTTTCATGTGTGACTGCGCTTCTTCATTGATAATCCCATGCGAAGCTGCCCTGGTCCCAAGGGTCGCCCTTGTGGGACCTTCATGTCGTCGTTTGAGAACTACCCACACTCGGTCTGCCCAACCTGTAGGAGGTGTCGTTGCAAGCAGGGCCTGCCCTGAGACGAATGAGGGAATGGCCTGCGTCCCAATGGAAGAGATTTGGGCACCGCAAAAAGAAGGCCAAGCGTGATCTTTCTCCCTCTGAGTCTCACTCGGGGGAAAGAGATCGTGAACTACTTCAGGCACCCCTACATCTCTTTGTGAAGCTCCTCCTCGCCAGTCTTACTAGTGATCGATCAGGAGCAAAGACCCTTTAACTCTGGGCAGCCTCGTGGACTGGGGGCGTGGGGTTAATGTTGCTTCCCCTAGCCATGCAACATTAACCCCACGCCCCCAAGGTGCCCTATTCTCTTTCAGATTTGTTGCAGGCTTGGCTGTCCTTGGGTATTTCTTCTTCCCCATCGAAGGAAGCGCTTCGGAAACTCTTTCAGCATGGGGCTAGGAAGGATCCTTCACCTGTTCCTTCTGTGGCTCTGGGCATTAGCGAAGTTCTTCTTTCACCCTCCGAAGGGTCTTCTGCTGACAACGAGCCCTTTCGCCATGCTGCGGCATCATCGTATCCTAATCTGCACCCTTTTATTTCTCCCCTTAAGGAATGTTTCCATCCTGCAGGCTAATCTCCTTCCTGCTGCAGTTGTAGATGATCTTCAGGCGGCCAGTGCTCCATCTGCTAGCCAATCGCATGGACGAGACACTCCATCTTCTCATCCTCCTGGACGATCATCTTCAGGATGTCGTTCGCGACGATTCAAAGATAAGTTAAGAAATTACGGGTCGTCACGATCTTGGCGCTCTTCCTCGCGAAGACGTTCTAACTCTTTGACGAATGAAAGAGGACCTCCTTATGCTGCAGAGACACTCCCCTGGAGATCATCGAGCATCCAATTGCCCTCCAATCCAAAGGCGTTCTCCTCCTCCTGGACTTCCGAAGGAGACCCCAGACTTTTCGGAGGAAGGTATCCTTCATTCTTGGTATAATACTTTGGTATCAGACCTCAATAAGTCCTTCGGTTTATCAACCGCAGCCTTGACCTGACCAGGCCAAGACTACCATGTGAATTCCGTGGGAGAGTTCGACGCTGGGTTCCTCTTGACATGGTGGTCTCTCGCGCCCTAGGAGACCCCTGTACTCCTCCTCATTCGGATCGTGTCCAACCCCACACAAACAAAGATCATGGATTACCCAGGGAGATCCCCAATCCATCTGTCTTCAAGAAAGTATCTCTGTTTCATACACGAGGACAGAATATACCAGTTCAAAGTTCTCTGCTTTGGTCTCACAACAACTTCACCAAGATGTTCGCCCCAATGTCATTTTGGGCTCACAAGAACGGCATTCGTCTCCTATGATATCTCAGTGATTGGTTGATTCTCGCAGACTCAAAGATGACCCTTCTCCATCACCGAGACAAGCTCCTGAAGTTTTGTCAGGATCTGGGGATCATGATAATGTCTGACAAATGATTATTTTTGGATAAATTTCATATGCAGAAGGTTTATGTATGTTATTGATGCCTTTATTCATGAGTTTTATTAGTTAATAAGAAATAGAGAGACAAATGCAGTTAGTAGTAATTGTAAAGATATAGAAAGAATTATAGAGAGACATGAGAGCAAACGAGAAGTTAGGCAGGTTGTTTTCAATTAATTCCGCTGAGTCCAGTGATATTTTCCATAAACATCTCCAGGCATCCTGTTCCTTTCTTGAATGACTCATGGGACCCAGACGAAAGGAGGCGCGAAAACCTACAAATCGTCACATGATTAAGGATAGCTTGACACGACCAGGATGACGATATATAAGCAACAGTGAGAGGTGATCTCTCTCTCCTTCCCAGAAAGTCACTCAGTATACCAGGTCTAAAGACCTACTTTCACTTGCCGGACTCGAGGCGAACAACGAGTTGTAGCTGCACATACATTAACTGAAGGACGGCGTATACTCAGGACCGTTTAGCAGCCGAGGAATTTAGGGAAACCAATTATCCCTTGAAACGAAGGACAACGAACAGAACTATTACGCCCGCACCTGATAAGACTGTGAGTGTGTTTGGCGTGACGTCCCAGGGTGACCGCGGCGATTGGAACATCGCGCCAGCCTTCCCAACACTTGACGGAGGCTCATACTTCAGCGACGGCAGATGGCCTACGATTGACGTATAGGCCCAATTAAATCAAGGAAACATCTAACTCTTCAGCCAGTGTCGAGACTTCTAAATTCAACGCTACAGATTTATGTAAAACCCATTCTCTTTCAAAACTGCATTGTAAGTGACTGTTCAAACTTTTTATGTCTAGTATAGGAGAAACTTGGTAACGAGTATCCCTCACCCACGTAACTTTTCTTATGTTAACTCCTGAGATACTCATTAAGTATTAAACAAGAGTGGACAAAAATACAATCAAGAAATAGTAAGTAAAGGTTATGTTACGGCCACCATTCTCCTTCCCCCCGCCTGCCTTCCCTGTACAACAAGCAGGTTGTTTGTTAATTGCTTGAGCACTTGTCACGTCTTCTAATTAGCAGTCGCAAGTGGGATTGCTTGCTCCCACCTCAACGTAAGCCAATCAGGATACGCCGTGACTGCTTCTGGCCTGTATATATACAGGGTCTGAGCTGGATCGGTAGTCACTGGCAGCTCATTACTGCTACCCACTGCTACAAGTCTGCCTCCCTCACCTGTATTGTGTCTCGTCTTTGTATCGTTTTTGAGAACTTCTCTGCTGGTCGGCTTTTTCGGCTAAGTATTTTGTAACCTGTACCTCGTAATCCCCTTATCTCACCAGTGTGTTGTCCAGTATTAGGACAGTTATATTATCTTCATATTTGTGTATTATTTTGTGTGTATTATGTTTACTTTATATGTATATGTTTACTGTGCACTGAATTAAATTAAGGTTATGTTACTGAAATATTATTTGAACTCCCCATTCCCAGCATACCACAGCTACATGCGTTCCCTTGCGTTTCTTCACTTTTAAAATTTTGTTATACCTTGGGTATTCGGTATGCAATTATATTTATTTTTTTATTTCACATTCTAACACCCAAGTTGTGACAGTTAAAATACTAGACAATTAGTAAGAAGATTTATTGGGGAACGGTCTCTTGGTCCGTCGGTCGTTCCTTCGGCTTCCGATATTCAGCCGCCGTGGGGAATCGTCATCGCTGGACTTTCTCCATTAATCTGTTTTCTCCGCTGTTCCTCCTTCCCTGCGGGGAACTTGGACCCTCAGCGAAGGGAACGTGGGAGTTTAGATTGACTACGGTCTCTCTCTCTCTACTCGAGGTCGTTCACCCTTTTACTACTACTACGTACTATTACGGTAGCTTCTTTCCCGTTGCGGGTTGAGTTGCTATTCCGTTTATTTGTCTCAATTATTTTCAATGAAATCTAATTGTATCTGTTAACTTTTCAGTTTCTGTAAAGAACACTTCCCTTCGGGGTTCAGTTGTTCTTTCTTTGTGAACATTCTTAAATGAATTACATATTTATAATTCTGTTATAATTCTGTTTTTATTACAGTTCTCTGCCCTCCCCCTTCTCCCGTGAATGTCAGTGGGAGAGGAGGGTGCATACCTGATTTGTAATTCTTATGTTCTATTCCCTCGGGGTTTCTCTGCGGAGTTCCTCCCGGGGGAATTTTTGTTAACTAATTATTTATTTTATTTTTTTCCAGTACGATCTGGTTTCTTCGTTTGCCTAATGTGCCAACGAAGCAGAGCTGCCCTGTTTGTGCCTTGGGAGTCTGCTGTTGCTGCCGCCTCTCTAGGACATCGTCATGGGCGTGTTCCCTTCTCTTAGAAGTTCTCCCATGACAACTGTCAGCTCTTTAGTTCATCTTAGAACGCTCAGGAGGTTCGCCTTCACGGGTGGGTAACTTCCCTTCCAAGGGAGGTTTCCTTCCCAGGTATGAGTTTTTTCCCCTGCAAGGGGGGGGGGGGGGAACTTCTCTTACCTTAATAATTCCTGGATGGTTTTTTCCTGGCCCTTGGGCGGTTATGTTCTTGGTGCTGAGCGACCGCTCTTGTAACCATGCTCAAGGGGCTGAGCGGTTGCAAGATTCGACTGTGGAATTTCGTAGGACTATGCTCTTGGGGCTGAGCGGTCGCACCTGCAGCTATGCTCAAGGGGCTGAGCAGCTGCAAGATCTTGTGACCTCTCTCGTTCGTGAGGGAGGCCACTCATAAGGACTCCTCTCCGGAGGATTTCTCCTTATAGGTCAGCTTGCTGATCCAACGGCCCTATGGGGCGCCATCATCAGTGTCTTCTAGTCTCTTCTACGAAGTGTTCACCTCTCTCGTTCGCAAGAGAGATCACTCATAGAGACTCCTCTTCGGAGGACTGTTCCTGTTCAGACCAGCCAGCGGTTCGGGACCTCTCCGCAGTTCGCTTAGTCCTGCTGACCTGCCGTCTCTGTTCCTGGCTGCTGACGCTGTGGGCACCTATGCATCCCGTTTTCCAACGGGCACCGGTCCCTTCGGGGCAAAAGGGGCTTTCTCACACTGTGAGTAAGCCCCTGAAGTGCCAGGTATCGCCCTGCGCTCCAACGTTTTCCTGTGCACTCGCGTGCAATTGCGCGCAAGCGCTCGCCTACTGTTCCTGAGATTTCCATCCAGGGAATCCTGTTCGTCCCAGTTCCGGATCGTTCTTCAGCTTAGCGCGCTCGTGCTCGCCAATGATCTTCCTACGTCAACGATCTTCTTTTGCGCGCTAGCGCCGACGATCTTCTTTGCGCGTTAGCGCTGACGATCTGCTTCGCGCGCAAGCACCGACGATCATCTTGGCCGACGATCTTCTTCACGAGCAAGCGCTGTTTACTCGCTAGTGCTGACGATCTTCTTACGCGGGCAAGCGCCGACGATAATCTTGGTCGACGATCTTCTCTCACGAGCGAGCGCTGAGGACGGACCTTCAGTCGATCTTCTTACGCTCGCAAGCGCCGACGATCTTCGAGCGCGCAAGCGCTGACTATCATCAAGCTCCGACGATCTCCTTGGCGAACGATCTTCTTTGGAACGCTAGCGCTGACGATCTTCCTACGCACATAAGCTCCGATGATCGTCCGCGCTCAGGCTCCTATGGTTCCCCGCGCCAACGATCTTCTTATGCGCGCAAGCGCCGACGATCTTCTTACGCGCTCAAGCGCCGACGATCTTCTTACACGCTCAAGCGCCGACGATCTTCTTACACGCGCAAGCGCCGACGACCTTCTTTGGCACGCAAACGCCAACGATCTTCAAGTGCCGACGATCTTCTTGCGCGCTCAAGCGCCGACGATCTTTAGCGCTGTCGATCTTCTTTCACGCACAAGTACCGACGATCTTCAAGCGCCAACAACCTCGTACGCATGCGCACTGACAGCCGCACCCATGCGCCCACTTTTTTCACGGGCTCTTCAATCTGATTCCTGCTCACCCAATGATGTCTCACCTGCGTGCCCGCAACTGTTTCTCGCTCGCGACCCCTGGATTTTTCCCATTGCGCGAGCGACAGCGTCTCTCGCGCGACTCCCGGGGGTTTTCCCATCGCGCGAGCACCAGCGCGCTCCCTCTACCAAGGTGAGACCTCCCACCGAGACTTGCAGTGAGACCGCAAGACTTCATGTGCACTCTGGCTCGGAAGGACGCATACTTCCAGATCCCAATCCATCCGGCTTCCAGGAAGTACTTTAGGTTCAGCCTAGACAACAAGATCCACCAGTTCAAGGGGCTGTGTGCGGTCTCTCCACAGCACCTCAGGTATTCACCAGAGTGTCCACCCTGATATCTTCGTGGAGACACAGGATCGGCATCCTGTCTCCTCCGCTATCTGGACGACTGGCTGATCCTGGCAGACTCGGAGTCGACCCTTCTTCGACACCGAGACAAGCTTCTGGGACGTTGCCAAGATCTAGGGATCATGGTAAATCCCGAGAAGTCTTCTCTGCCTCCATTTCTACGACTGGTATATCTAGGCATGATATTGGACACCTATCTCCACAAAGCCTTTCCATCAGACAACAGGATAGCAAGGCTTAGGAGGGTCACAGATCCTTTCCTCGGACGAGAAGAGCTTCCAGCCCAATAGTGGTTCCTCCCCTACGGCACCTTTTCCCCCTTGACCCGTCTGGTTCCAAACGGCCGCCCCAGGATGAGATCCCTGTAATGGCGACTCAAGTCCCGGTGGAATCAAGGCTTCGATTCCCCGGACATTCTGGTCCCTATGGGTCCGGCGGAACGGACGGACCTTCAGTGGTGGGGGACGGAGCTAACCTTCAAAGGGAGTGGATCTTCTCGTCCTCCCCCTGGATTTGATGCTGTCTTCGGACGCTTCAAAAGAAGGGTGTGGGGCCCACGTTCTGAACCACAGGATCTCAGGCCTCTGGTCAGAATGAGGAAAGTGCCTCCACATAAATCTGCTAGAATGAAGGCCGTATATCTGGCACTTCAACAATTCCAACAGATCCTGGTGACTCACTCCGTGGTGGTCTTGAGCGACAACACCACGGTAGTGGCTTATATCAATAAGTAGGGAGGTACCTTTTCACAACAGCTATCCCATCTTGCAGTAGAGATACTGAGATGGACCGAAGTCCACTCGGTTCCACTATCGTCTCGCTTCATTCCGTACAAGAGGAATGTGCTCGCGGACAGTATGAGTAGAGCATTGCAGATAGCGAGTACCGAGTGATCTTGGGATCCGCTAGTAGCCAAGAAAGTCCTGACTTTGTGGGGTTCCCCGACAGTGGACCTGTTCGCGACAGACTTGAACTTTGTATAAAATATATATTTAAATATATATTCCTAAAATATTTTGTTAAAAGTTTATGGATATTTTGGGTGATTGAGAAATTTTCTTTGATCGGTAATTACCTTACCTGGAGAAACATTCCTTGGAATGGGTAATTATCTCCGTAGTTTACTTTAGAATTTCTTTGAATTTGTTTCTTTCAATTTGTTAATTTAATGTAATTTTGGTTTGTTCAATTAATGTTTGAGGCTTTATTTTTCCTAATCACTTTAAATAAAATTGTGCTAATTAACTGACCTCAGCCTTCGTTGTGCAAACCAAAGTAAATAGGAGTTAAAGATAACTACTAACTACCTAATTTTCTGAATATTCCGAGCCAAACAACTCTACGAAGTAACCTCGAAGTCACTGTTGGAAGGGAAAAGCAGTCCAACACCAACCGTCAAGAAGTGATTACTCTCCTTCACCTCACCTTACCTTGGGACATTTTACCGGTTCTATTTGTCGTCGTAGTGCTGGACTTTTTCTAAATTACTCTACAACGATGGGACTCATTGTGTTTAGTGCTACGAAAACCGAGTGTAAAACTATGAAGAACTAAATTAACTCTACACCTCGTCTGATGAATGTGGAGGCGACCTCAGCAAAGGCTATGGAATTATCATATCCTTGCTCTTTTCCATCCTATGAAGTCATTATAAGGTGGGTCATTGTATTGATTGGCACAATAGTAGTGGCATTTCTTGGTGACTTTTATCATCCTCAAGTCAAAAAATAAATAAAGCCTTGAACTCAGTAATTGAAAATCGCTCTTGAAACTAGGTTTGTTTATAGGCTACTCTAATTAAAATTATCAATTGTCGACCTTAAATTGCTTGTTAATTGAAATTCGGCCTTTTAACGTATATTCTTAAGTGATGCCCTCATCGCATATATTTCATTTGTTAATTAGGTCAAAATATTGAAATGGTTGGCTTTTGATTTGCAATTCTGGGAATTAATATTGAATTTATATTAGTTTTGGAGGTGAATTAAACTTTTTGATTTACCTTTATATATTGTGAACAATTTTAGTGTAGTCAAAAATTCTATTCATATTTTCATTTAAACAATTCTATACAAATTCTGGTTTTCAATTTGAATTGGGTGGTTAAAGATTTACCTATCTTTTAGGTCTGGCTCAAGGTGGAGTGGAAAGCTAGAATGAAGGCCGTATATCTGGCACTTCAACAATTCCAACAGATCCTGGTGACTCACTCCGTGGTGGTCTTGAGCGACAACACCACGGTAGTGGCTTATATCAATAAGTAGGGAGGTACCTTTTCACAACAGCTATCCCATCTTGCAGTAGAGATACTGAGATGGACCGAAGTCCACTCGGTTCCACTATCGTCTCGCTTCATTCCGTACAAGAGGAATGTGCTCGCGGACAGTATGAGTAGAGCATTGCAGATAGCGAGTACCGAGTGATCTTGGGATCCGCTAGTAGCCAAGAAAGTCCTGACTTTGTGGGGTTCCCGACGGTGGACCTGTTCGCGACAGACTTGAACTTCAAGGTTCGGCTACACTGTTCCCCAGTCCCGGACCCCAAGGCACTCTGGCAAGATACCTTCCAACAACGATGGGACAACATCGACATTTACGTCTTCCCACCGTTCGTTCTGATGAGAAGGGTACTCAACAAGACCAGTCTATCGGTCAACCTGTCAATGACCTTAGTAGCTCCGCTATGGAACCATGCAGAGTGGTTCCCGGACCTTCTGCAGCTCCTGACGGAACTCCCGAGAGATCTTCCTCCACGACACGAGCTACTCAAACAACCACACTGCAACATCATCCACAAAGCCATAGCATCGCTTTGGCTTCTTGCCTGGAGACTATCCAGCATCTCCCACAGAGAGAGGCTGGAAAGGATGTCTCGTCATCTGCGAAAGTCATCTGCATGGGTCTACCTGGTGAAGTGGAGAGTCTTCTGTGGTTGATGTTGTGGAAGGTGTGTCTCTCGTCTCGATGCCACTATTCCATCAATAGCGGAATTTCTTGGTTATTTGCGGGAAGAAATGCGCCTTTCGGCCTCGGCGGTGAAGGCCTTAAGCCTTCAGGCTGAAAAGAATACACATTCTTCTATCCTCGCTGGAACTTTTTTTGCTCATACGAAGCTACGAACTTACCTGCCCTCAGTGGAAAGTGAGACCTCCATGGAACGTGGTTCCTGTTCTCAGGGCTCTTTAGAGACCTCCGTTCGAACCATTTCCCCAGGCTTCTGATCGACACCTGACTTGGAAGACGGTGTTCCTGCTCGCTTTGGCTTCAGCCAAGCGTGTCAGTGAACTTCATGGTCTCTCATATGACGTCGCCCATTCAGGGGATGGGGAGAGGTAACGTTCAGGTTCGTCCGTGAGTTTGCAGCTAAGACTCAAAACCCTGGAGTTCCAGACCCACGGTTCGACTCCTTCAGGGTTTCGAGTCTCCGTTCTGTAACAGATGACCCAGACCATCTCCTACTATGCCCAGTAAGGAGTCTGAGGCGTTATCTTAAAATAAAAGCTGCAGTTCGTCCTCGCATGCAAGCCCTGGTTGTGAGCACAGGAAGGACGAAGAGGAGGGTCACCAAGAATACCATCTCAGCTGGGATTCAAAGGGTCATCCATCATGCCCTGAATCCGGACCCTCCTCCGTCACGTCGCCCTAGAGCGCACGATGTCAGAGGCATCGCAACGTCCCTGGCATTCAAGAGAAACTTCTCTGTGTCGCAGGTGCCACAAGCTTGGGTCTGGAAGCGTCAAACGACCTTCACAGTCCACTACCTGCAGGACGTGACCCACAGGAGCCTCGATACGTTTTTTATCGGCCCTGTGGTGGCTACACAACAGCTGGTCTAACCTCAGGCTCCTTAATGGACAGGTAGCAGAAGGTTGAGGGCATTGTTACCCGGTTTTAGACTGCTTGAATGAAAAAGTATGTCTGGCCCTTACTCTTTTCTTCATCCTCCCCTCTCTTGGGGAAAGCAGCATCCTGGGTTCTCTGCATAGCTGACCTCAAACCACTGCAGGTAAATCATGCTTCCTTGTGTTCCTAGTATTAATATAATACTGTCGCGTCCCCCATACCCTGACGAGGTGGTATTGGGAACGTCCTAGCCTAGAATTCCATCTAAAGGACTTCAGGTCATCTTTCTAGGACGAGTCACACTTCATTCCTCCACACACAAGCTTATGTAGGCCGCACGTTCCTTGCTAAGCAAGGAACTTGCGAGGTGCAGGGACTCCTTTTATCGAGTGCTGCTCACTCGGATTCTGAGTCCCCGGGTAAAGCCAAACCCAGTAAGGCTGGGACTTTCCACCCTACCTAAGGGTTAAGTCACCCCATGTAAATAGCGTGGTTTGTGTTTCGGTTACGGAACAAATGATAAATTCATAGATAATTTGTATTTTTCCTAACCATACAAACCTTAGCTATTTACACATATTTGCTCGCCAGCCCTGTCCCCCGTGAAGTCCTACCTCTAAGCGAAGTGAATCAGTTCATCGGTGTGTGGGGGGGAGGGGTAGCTAGCTACCCCTCCCTCCCCTACCCCCCCGCCATTTCAGCTACGCCGAAAGTAATACCCCATGTAAATAGCTAAGGTTTGTATGGTTAGGAAAAATACAAATTATCTCCGAATTTGTCATATTAGTGGCTTACATAAACAAACTAGGAGGTACCTTTTCACTGCCCCTATGCTATCTTGCAGTAGAGATTCTACAATGGTCAGAAGATAATTATGTGTCCCTATCAGCTCGTTTCATTCCAGGCAAGAGGAATGTGCTCGTGGACAACTTGAGCAGAGCGACTCGGATAGTGGTCTTTGAATCATCTAGTAGCCAAGAAAGTCCTGACTTTGTGGGGTTCCCCTACGGTGTATCTGTTCACGACGGCCCTGAACTTAAGGCTCTCGATGTACTGCTCCCAAGTCCCGGACCTCAAGGCTCTCTGGCAAGATGCATTCCAACAACAGTGGGACGACAGCAAAGTTTATGCTTCCCCCCCCCCATTTCTTTGATTAGAAGAGTACTCAACAAGACCAGAACATTGGTCAATCTCTCAATGACCGTCATACCGCCGCTATCGCATCACGCAGAATGGTTCCCAGACCTTCTGCAACTTCTAACGGAGCTTCCGAGAGAGTTCCCTTTGCAACACGATCTACTCATACAACCACATGCCAACATCATCCACAAGACGTAGTGACTTCATACCTGGAAACTATCCAGCACCTCACTCAGAGAGGATTTTAGTAACAAATTGCAAAAAGGATGGCTTGACATCTGCAAAGATCTTCAGTCTACCAGACAAAGTGGAATGTCTTCTGTGCTCTTCCCTCGATGCCACTATCCCAGCCATAGCAGAATTCCTCGTTTATATGTGGGAAGAAATGCTTTTCTCGGTTTCAGCAGTAAAAGGCTATCGTTCGGCCTTGAGTCTCACCTTTAAGCTGAAAGGAGTAGATGATATTTCCTCTTCGTTAGAACTTTCTCTCCTCTTATGAAGTTGTGAACTTACCTGTCCCCTGTTGGAGGTGAGATCTCCTCTATGGAACATGGTTCGAGTTCTTCGGTCCCTGAAGGGTCCTCCCTACAAACCATTATGCCAGGCAACAGATCACAACCTCACGTTGAAGATAGTGTTAATACTCGCTTTGGTTTCGGCCAAAAGAGTTAGCAAACTTCATGGTCTCTCATGTGACATCATCCATTGAAGGGGATGGGGAGAGGTAAGCTTCAGCTTTGTCCCAGAGTTTGTAGAAAAAACTAAGAATCCAGGGGTAGCTGGTATAATACCTTGAGCTCCTGTATGGACAAGTAGCAGGAGGTTGAGGGCATTGGTTACCCGATTTTAGTCTGAATGAATGACTGGCTCTTTCTTTTCTTCATCCTCCCCTCTCTCGGGGAATTCAGCATTCAGGGTCCTCTACACAACTGATCTCAACCATATACAGGTAAACCATTGTTCCCTTGTATTGTGTCAATATTGTTGCGTCCCCCTACCCTGGCGAGGTGGTATTGGGAATGTGTTGGTGACCTCGGAAGAATTCTTACCTTATCACATTGCTAGTATCACAATCCACAGCTTGTGTAGGCCGCGGACCATGCATAGCAAGGTTTTAGCGAGGTGGCGAGATTCTACCTACTATGTGCTAACACATATAGAGGTGAATCCTTGGGTCAAAGCCAGAATGGCTGGGACTTGCACCCTCTTAATGGGTGAGTCAACCCCTATAAATAGTTTATTTGTATTCCAGTTATGGAACAAATGACAAATTTGGAAGTAATTTGTATTTTCCCCAACAATACAAACCTGTACAGTAGCTATTTATACAAATTGGCCCGCCAGCCCTGTCCCCCTTGAAGTCCTACCTCCAAGCAAAACGAGTTACACTCACAGGTGTGTGAGATGGGTAGCTACTAACGGGTAGGTGGTTAACCCTCAATATAATTCTTATGGCTAATCTTTCAGCTTTGCCGAAAGTAAAGGGATTTTGACGAAGGAAAAATCTATTTCTGGGCGAGAGACGTGTGTCGCTGTCGAAGGGTGGATTCCCTTTTATCAGATTCTAAAAATAGGGTATTCTGAGGATCAATATCTGCATCTATTTGAGCTGCGAATTTCATAAAGTCCATAAAGTTAGGGCACTCTGAATTTTTGAGGAAGCTAACACACTGCGAGTTTGTACTACTTGTGTTAGTATTGGATTGGGGATCCATTGAGGATGGAGACCCAGTTCCACCAGAAGAGGGAACCAATTGCTCTTGGGCCAGTTGGGGCTACTAGAGCCACTTGGCCACTGAAAGTTCTGAGTTTGTCTAGTACCTTCATTAACAGATTTATTGGTGGGAATAGGTAAATTCACTCCCAATCGTTCCAGTCCAATGACATTGCGTCTGTGGCGTAAGCCCGAGGGTCCTGGTTGGGGGCTACATAGCACTTTAATTTGTGGTTGGTCTACTTGGAGACCCAGAACCTGAGATAAAATCCATTTGAATGACTTTAGGTCCAGCGACCACTCCGACTCCAGCGGAGTTGTCCTCGAAAGTGCGTCTGCCACTACATTCCGTATTCCCGCTAGATGAACCGCTGACAGGTGCTAATGGTTCAATGCTGCCATGGAGAAAATTGCTGTCATCACATGGTTAATGTGACCTGACTTGGATCCTCCTCTGTTTATACAGTGGACTATAACTTCGCTGTCTAGTACCAACCTGATATGTTGCTTCTTGGCAGAGTCAGGAATACTGCCATGGCCTCTAAGACATTGATATGAAGATGTCAAAATGCTATCGACCATAGTCCCGACTCTTTCTTGTACTGGGAGTACCCTCCCCAGCCGGTTAAAGAGGCGTCTGTGTGAACGACCAGTTTTGGAGGTGGAAATTTTAACGGAACGGATTTTGCTAGGTTTTTGGCTTTCGTCCATGGCTGAAGTCTCTTCCTCAGAATTGGCGGGATTCGAGCTATTTTGTCTCTATATTTGTTGTTTGCTTTGGAACGCCAGACTCGATTTATATCTTTCAGTCTGGCCTTCAGAACTACGTCTGTTATGAGGCAAACTGGAGGGCACCCAGGATTCTCTCTTGATTTCTTCTGGACGTCAATTTGTCCTTGAGAAAACTTTTTGTATTCTTTGCTATTTCTTTCCTCTTGCTTACTGGGATACACAGAATGTGTGCGCTCAGATCCCATTGTATCCCTGGCCATTGAAACTTCGTCTCCGGGACTAGCCGCGATTTCTCGAAGTTGATCTGAAAACCCAACTGTTGTAGGAACTTTAACACTTTACTTGTTGCCGTGAGGCAAGTTTCGACGCTGTGTGACCAAATGAGCCAGTTGTCTAGGTAAGCTACTATTTGGATTCCTTGGGTTCGTAATTCTTGGATTACTGTTTCTGCTAGTTTGGTGAATATCCTGGGTGCTATGTTGAGTCCGAATGGCATTACTTTGAATGCTTATGTTTGGGTGCCTAACTTGAAACTGAGAAACAGACGAAAGTGCCTTGCTATCGGCACGTGATAGTAAGCGTCTGTAAGATCTATAGAGGTGGTGACGGCCCCACGGGGAAGTAGGGTCCGCACCTGAAAAATGGTCAGCATATGGAACTTGTCGCATTGAAGGTAAGAATTCAGATGAGACAGGTCCAAGATTACCCTTCGCTTGTCTGAGCCTTTCTTTGGCACGCTGAACAAGCGACCTTGAAATTTCAAGTGTTTTACCTCCCTTATTGCATATTTTTGTAACAGATCTTCTGCATACAGGACTAACTCTTCCGTTGGATGTTGATGAAAACTGGTTGGTGGAGGGGGCCCTTCTATCCAACTCCACCCCAGACCTTTGGAAATTATGCTGAAAGCCCAATTGCTGAATGTCCAACGGTTCCGAAAGAGTTACAACCTTCTCCCTACCTGAGGATTCTCAATGGTTTGCAGCGGATTTACCTCCCCGGGCTCCGCGAAATCCTCTGCCTCTAGAGTAGACTCTTCCGCTGCCTCTGTTGCGAAAGGTCCCTCTAGCCCCACTACCTCTGGTGTGCTTGTTGTAACAATGGAACACGCCCTGTGTCTCAAAGGTAGGGTTAAAGGCTGGGAAAGTTATGTAGGAGGTAGAAGCAACCTGAGCTTGAGGGACCAACACGTATTGCTGTTGGGGCTGCGCTTTCGATGTTAAGGGCCGACTCCCTTGAGCTACCGGGATGGTCTGGACCACTTGTTGGGACTGTTGGTTTTGGAATGACTGAAAAGGCCTCAATCTCTTCCTGCCTCTAGATTGGTTACTGGATGGCGCGAACTTACGCTTGGGTATGAGACCCCACCGGACCTTGACATAGTGTTAACACACTCCCACTCGTTTAGAGTCCGGACCCCGGTAGACTGTGCCTGTTCTTTGGGGGTATATTACGGTCTCCTTCGGAACCTTGTCCAACCTTACGAGCGCTTCTTCAGTTAAGCGCGCAAATCCGGGGAAGGGGAACTGGAGACCCGGTGGGTAGAATTCGAAGTCTTCTACCGGTCGGGCGCCACACCCTTCGATGGTTAGCATGCCATCTTTGAAGGGAGAATGTAAAGCCATCCTCCATGGATTGTTCTTAACAAATTCCGGGAGTTTAGAGGGGTCCGGGATGACGTATTGCTGCTGCTGAGGCAGTCCGGAACGCAGGAAATTCTCCATGAGATTCTCCTGGTTCTGCATTCTCTCCGTGAGGGTGCCCATAAGGGAACCAATCTGCTCCATCAATTGGCTCGAAAAGGCCGCCGGGTCGAAGGAGGCTTCTGGGATCTTAGATTTCGAGTTGCTCTTCGCTCTCGACCCAAAGGAGGAAGAAGTAGCGACAGCTGAATCTTTAGGTATCCTAGAAGATGAAGGCTTGGCTGGTTTGAGTAATTTGGAAGACTTGGGAGTCTTCGTTAGGGTCTTTCTAATTTGCTTAACTTTAGGGACTACGGGGCGTGGCCTGACCCCAGCCACGTGCTTCCCAGTAAACCCCTGGAAGGAAGAAACAGAAGAAGTAGATAAAGACGGGCTAAGGATAGGGATCTTAGACCGTGTACCACCTGCCTCACCTCCCTACCTAGATCTGGTTCGTCCAAAGCCAGGGGCTCGAGATCCAAGTTCATGGCCGCAATGTCCTCCAAGACCGTTTCCTCTAGTCCTTCTTGGTCCTCTGACAGGAGCAAGGCTTCACTAATAGTGGCGATGATGGGGTCCGCCACTTCTTTGGGGACCGCCGCTGACATCTTGGCATTTGGGTAGATAAGGGTGCACATCTCTTCCGAGAGCACAAGGCTGCTTAGCCTTGATGTTCCGGGTGAACCCGCCGACCCAGATCTTGAGGGTCGACAGGGCGGAACTCTTGGAAGACTGCGAACTCTGAAAGAGAATATTCCGTTACTAATATTCCAAGTGAACCGTCGCAAAATTGCATATATATAAACCAAAATGAACTATCATAACTCACCCGGATATACTACAAATGAGTTTAACAAGGAAAAAATCTAAGTCAGATTATATCCAAAGTTAAACAATATAGAGCAGATCGACGGGAACACCTACCGAATCAGCGGTGAGCACGGATACCAGACCGTAGCAGACCTTGCAGTTGTCCGGATGCCATACTAGGAGGTCGCCGACTTGGACAGCGCACGGGGCATGGGACCGACAGACACCATGTCCACATACCTGCTGCAAAACAGCCGCACAGGCTGTCATCTGACACCAGACCATCTGTAAGGAAAAAGATACATAAATATCCCATAGTACGTAAGTATCCCGAGGGGATCACCGGAGACTCCGGGTACTTAAAATTAACCAGAGTAGAATCATCATCATCAAGTACGGGGTGTTCGATGTCGAACGGCTGTGGCCCTCTGCACAAAACTTCTCCATTCATTCCGGTCTTGAGCCTTCCTTTCCAACTCCACCATCGTTAGCCCGCACATCTCCATGATATTGTCACTCAATCTAGTTTTAGGCCTTCAGTCTATGGTACAAGAACGAGAGTAGAATACCGGGGTAATATACTATGTATAAAACTAATTGACATCAATATAAACAATTCTGTATTAATTATGATCATTCAATGATATTAATATTGTCATAATGTAGGATATACTATCCCGTCAGAGCCGGTGATGTATATATAGAAATTAAAACTGTTGAAATTAACATTCCTTCTGTTAGCTCCGGGGAGCTAAATGAGTTAGACCGGGGGGGTCATAACATGCCTACCGGGGTAGGGGAGTCGGAAGAGGAGGGAGGGGGGGATTCTACGAACCCCCTCCAGCCACAAGGACCCAACCGAATCGTGACAAGGAATAACAAAACAAACAAAAGAAGGTTCTTCCGTGATTCAAACTGATAAATAACTTACGTAGTAGTAGGCAACATAAAATCATGATACGTTACATAACGAGGGAATCACGCGGAAGTAAACCTAACACGCAACCCGTAATCTTCCCGGCCGCCCGAGGGCCAATCAGAGCGGCCGGGGAGAGCATGGCTACGACAAAGCATGGAAAACGAGTGTACAGTACTCGGCTAAGACCCCAACAGCTGTTCTCGGCTTAAGACTAAGGGAGGGAGTCATAAAGTATCCCTGGGGGGGGGGGAACTAATGAGTACAAGCCAATGTAGGGGTACGAGGTGATCACGTGGGTCCGCGAGCGGACAGGAGTACCAACCTACCAAAACAGATCCATGCGATACCAACATAAATAGAATGATCATAACTAACTGGTAAAATGACCGAAACAAAAATATATATAACTAGGTTATGTGGCATGCAAAATAAAGCAGTAAGAGAGGGATGCAGGAGAACATCAGAACAACATGAATGAGGAAAGTAGGCCTAGCCCACCAGACTCGGGTAGCTACCAAACTAGACTACAACACAAAGGCTCGATCGGATAAGGTGCTGATCAGTAAGATAAAAATACGTAAAATAATAAACGTTAACCTGGAGTTCCTCTCTAACCAAAAAACAGGACCTAACTCTTATCTAAAGGGGGTAGGGATGAATAAGAGCAAACAATCCTAGCATAAAAAGACACCATGACACGGTGACAAATATGCCTTCAAGGTACTCGGCCTAGAAGGGTAGCAAGCAAGCCTATAACCTAAAATATATGCGTCCCATAATGATGAAATAGCGATTAAAGCTGAATAAAAGCATCGCGTAATGAGAATCGGTATGAGCAAGGGCATAAAGGTTCAGAACGAGTTACAATTAGTATGGGGGACCAATTGCAAAACTTCAAGAACAAGAAGCGGAGGTAGCGAAACCAAGCATGGCTGCCGTGGAGCGGAACTTCCAACCTGATAAAACTCGTTAACACTAATAACAAAGAAAATAAAGGCATCGCTACCTCCAGAAACTCAAAATTCATAGTTCTAGTACTTAATTTCGATGAGGAAGCTTGAACGTCTGACATCTCGTACAAAAAAGCACTCAAAATAAAAAAATCACAAGCACAGGAACGCACGGGTAAACACCGAAGATGCTATGAAAGGAGTGATGTAGTTGGTGTGGGTGGAGATGGTGGTAGTAGCAATCAGTAGTGGATGTAGAACGGCACCTCGTAGTAACGGGGATATTTGAAGAGGAGATATCTAAATGGCACGAGACCTCTGGTAGTGGTTTTCACGCCCCAGTTACTATATACCGCCACCTGTTTAGGTGAGCGAGCTGGATTCATCCCTGGCATTCCTATGCAACTTTTTTTCTCTGGTAATACATAGCAGTTATATACCTTAGAAATGATGCTAAAGGAGCATTTCACGGAGTGGCACAGGTTGAGCCCAGAAATATCCCTATAAATAGCTACAGGTTCGTATTGTTAGGAAAAATACAAATTTATTTCAATTTGGACATGTTACTGTATTTTTCATAGTATTATCTACTGGCAAATTTTTCTCAACCTGGATTTCATTCTCAAGAGAATTGATTAGCCATTGCTCTATATGTTAATCTGAGAGTTTGTCGAAGACTTTAGAATAGTTTTTTTTTTTTTCTGATTAAAGTACTTACTGGTTCCTTGAGATTATAGTTTAGTCCACCTGAATGATTTCTGTATTTAGAAGAGCATTTGTCTAATACTTTGTGCACCTTTGCAGTAATAGTTTGACAAATTTTGGAGTTTGATTTTTCGCTTAGGACTGTAGTTTATCCAAATTGATCAGATATAAAATGTAGTATTTCAGTCTAGTTTGCCTTGTGGAGAGTGGATTTTGATGGGGACTGTCTTGGTGGCATTCCTGGAGATTTACTTGAACATTGCACGATTTAACTTAGTAATGAATGATCAGAGAGATGAGGGCTGCCTTCAGATAATGTACAGGTTATCATCATTTGTGAAAATTTGATCAATGGTGTTTTCTTTACTTTAAGTTAGTCTCATTCCCAAATATATCTTTGGTTGGAGATTGTATCTGTTAAGCCTTCTAGTTTCTTGTGCATCACCTTGCAATGGGATACTTAATCCTCTTAAAAAATTAAAATACTTGGGTAAATTATCATTGTCTACATTGGTAGGTACATTATCATTATGTCGACATTGGTAGAGCCTAGTGAATTTAGTAATAAAGTATTTTTTAGAGCTGGGGAGAATTATATGGGCTATAATAAGGAGTGGTCATTATGATAGCAAGATTAAGGACAGTCGATTGAATTGCTAAGAAAGGAATATGTTACCACTTGCCCTTAATAATATTTATTGTCCTAGGTATTCTACCTCCTTTGAAAGTCCCAAAGAATTTGATTAGTATGGTTGACATGATGTGCAAAATAACAAGGATGCAAGTAATAAAAGCAGTTGGGGAAACTGAAACCTGTTAAGGTAGTATTAGGTTACACCAAGGGTCAGTATTTACCCTGTTTTTTGTTTGTACTGGTCATGGATTTAGTATAGAGATAAGAAATGAATTGTGGGAGTTGCTATATGCAGATGATTTGGTGATTACTGCTGTAAATAAGGAAGACTTGCAGATGGGCAAGAGACTTTGGAGAGGTGTTTCTTGAGAGTAAATATGGATAAGACTGAAGTTGTGAGCTGTAAGGAAGGTAGGGACAGAATAGCCATACATGAAAATAGAGGCTCGGTTATAAAACAGGTAGAAAAGTTTAGTCTAGATACTTGAGATCTTCTATAAGTCAAGAGGAAGGATGTGAGGCTGAAGTTGAAAATGGGATAAAAACAGCTTGGGTTAAGTGGAGGGAGGTAATGGGAATGGTATGTGATAAGGAAAGCCAATCAAACTAAGTCAAGAAATAAGACCAGTGTTAATGTATGGATCAGAAATGTCAGCTCCAAGACAAAAAAAAGGAAGCAAAACTTGAAAGAATAGAAATGAGAATGCTGAGATGAATTATGGGAATATTACTGCTTGAAAGATTTGTAAATGATGAAAGAAAAATGGTAGGTGTAGTGAATATCACAGAAGTGATGAGTATCACGACCGAGATATGGGTACGTGGATGGTGGGAAAGGAGTGAGGAGGGATTGGGAGGAACCTGTTAGGGGGAGGCAACCTAATGGAAGTTAATGAAAGAAAAAAAAACCCACTGGGCAAAACAATTGATTATTCAATTATAATGATTAAGACCCACTAGTGATGGGAATTTATCTACTCTGTCAAGTACAGTAGAATATTTTTTAGTTTGCTTACCCTCACCATTACAATGCCCTACCAAATAGGATAAAAAAAAATACCAACTTTAGAAACATTCAATTCCTTGGTATATTTGCACATCAAAAAATCAATTTAAATAATACATTGTACAAAAAAGAATAAAGTAATGAGTATCGAAATTAATAAACAATCATTTTAAAACATATCAATGTACAAAATAGGCATATAAAATGATATGGGGACAAGGACTCCATTGAAGCCATATTTTTCTCTGGACCTTATGGCATTTCAGTAACACCTAAGCAAGCCTTTTGGATAATATTGTTTTAGACTTAAACATTCATCATACTGTAAGAAATTGCTTTAAAAATTGCATCAAGCCTTTTTATATTGTACTATGCTACTTTCACGAAAGCATCAGCACGACTACAAATTGAAGGTTTAAACTAAAGTTATTACCACAACACTGTGCCATCTGATACTACAAGAACATAGTTCAAGTTGAAAAGTAATTACAAAAATCATGCAACCAAGATACCCTCCTTTATCCTGTAACAAACAAGACCTAAACTAACCAATATTTGTGACATCACTAACGTATTTACTCTCAACTCAAAACACCATTTCCTCATAACATATCAATTTCGTCTTGGCTCAAAAACACCATTTTTCTTCTTACTACAGAAGCATTCATGTCCATTGTGAGCACATCGGTTATCAAGCCAGCTTACATTCAAGTACAGTATTAAACAGTTTCTTGTACCCCACATCAAAAATTACTAATGTCAACACATTGAAATAAAATAAGTTACTACTCTAAAAGCTTTTACTTCCATATAGGAAGAAGTCCAACAATCCAAATATACAGATATTCATAACACTTAAATGATTAACCGTAATCATAACTATCATGGAACAAAAATCTGACAAAGATGGTGTTTACATTAAATAACAGGGAAAAGAAACCCGAGATTGGGCAACAATAAAAAATAATTGATGTAAAGAAAAATAACTTGGGGCTAATCAGCAGATGAAATACAATGATACCTAAACAAGGGAATGTTAAACTACAAATAAGCAAAACAAAAACACCGAAGGTACAAGAAGTTTCCAGTTCGAGTAAAAACGCAAAGCACTGCTCATTAAGCTTTTGCAATTCCCTTCATATTGGCACAAAGCTCTATTTGAGGAAAAGTACAAATGGGTTCTCTATCTTAACTAAATGCTCCATACAGTAAGATTTTCTTCCTTTTTTATGGAACTCGAGCACACGATGAGAAACCTTTCTTTTGCAAGTTACTTGTTTTTCTAATTACAAGAAACATGACGCTTATACAAGGAACACGTATTGATGTGATTATTGTAGTAACAGAATTATACTAGTTTGTGAAATACAGAAATATAATTAAACAACTGTAATTGCTTTACAGTTCATTGTACGGTATTATGGTCCTATCATAGATCTTCCAGTAGCACTATTCAAACATAAAATTCACCACTTTAGATGTAATACAGTATAACTAAAATTTGACTTCAATACCAATGAAACATTCTTCTAGTGTACAGAAAATTGAATACAGATTTTGTGAAAGAGCCAAAGAGCCCTTGTGAAAATTTACATGCTTCAAAATTAAGAGGCTGCTTAACCTCTGGCATTAAAATCATCTCATCCAAAATTTACAGCCCCCATCAAAATAAGTTTGCCTGTAACAAAGATTATTCTATATTATTTTTTTTCTTATCCATATAAATGACCCAACTGTATAGCAAAAAGCACCCTTTGTCTATAATTTTCAGTTCAATACCAATTTTTGTCTATAGTGGGTTTGTCAAAATATTAAACCTGCAAGCTGTCCTTGGAATGTTTTTTTATTGTCATCAGTAGAAGTATGTGGTACAAATGATCATTCTTTACTTGTAGTTTAGTGCTTGTAGTATTATGAAGTCTTATCAAGGTTTTTGTACAGATCTTATGTGTGGCATCCCTTGTAGTACATCAAAGCCTTACTAGTAGCTCAAGCTAATTGCATTCACAAATTGAGTAACAGGCATATAATCATCACAAAAGCTAAGTTACTGTTCCCTGTTGGAGGTGGGGGTGGGGGGTCTGCCATAGGTACACTATATGCATTACTGAATAAAAGGAACATTGCATCGTCCCTTCAACCCCCAAAGCTGTACCAACTTTTCACGTTCCCATCTATTCACCTTCATGCCTTTCTTTCATCTTGCAGTTAAATTTCTTGATTTAACTTCATTGTCTAACTGTCAAGTTTTCCTCCAGTTGCACCTTTATTTTGGATTGCCTTCCAATAAATAGAATAAAATCCTACTGTTATCACAAAGAGTTCTGTTTGAGTATATAAGTAAGAGTCATACTGTTGTGCCCCTAATTAATAAAGAAAAGCAGAGTAGTTTAAGCTTTTCTTTGACTTACATATGAATGCATTCCTATGTATAAGGTGTATGGTTTGCTTACATCCTGGTGGTCACATAATCAGGTGATACACAATTTATTTTCCGTGTACAAATTTAATATAGCTTTACTGTTCTAATTATGTATTCTATTCTATATACTTGTGAAACAACTTGTACCAAAACTTACTTGGTGCAATTAAACCTCCCTAAAGAATATAAAAATTCCTTTTTAACTGAATGATAAAATTGAATTTTTAGAAAAAAATTAGGAAAAGAAAATAGGTTAATACCTAAACATAGAAAAAACACCTGACAATGCAGATTCAAATACTGTCTTTTGGGCTATGGAAATTAGTTCCCTCACCCAAAGAGCAATATGCTCTTAGCCATTCTACAATAGGCAATATTATAAAAAGCTCCTATCACCTTCTTTTCTAGTATTCAATCCTGTAATGACTAAAATTCAAGTCAATAAAGCCCCATCTGTAATAAATTTCATGTCCTGCTACTTCTAGTCAAGTAAATTGCTTAATGCACTCAGAAAATAGGAATGCACGGTAGAAAACCATTACAATGATAAGTAGTTGAAGGCGAATCGGGGACTTCCCAACCTAAGAGTCTAGAATATGATTGTGTGGTCTTTATATAATATCCCTAATATCATTCATACCCTACGTCTTAAGATATTTCTCCATTTTAAATATATAATGCTACACAAACATAACACCTTTCAGTCATGTGTATGGATACTAAATTTTGGGGTCCTATAAGTAAAAAACCGTTATTTCCTGGTTCTAAGAAATAATAAAACCCTTGTAATAAAAACAAATAATTATTTGCAAAAGATGGTGCCTCTCTGTGATATTTGACAATCAACACAAACTAGGAAAATTGATAAAATCAATGAAAAAAGTATTCTTCCTAAAGATAATCGTTCATATCCAACTGTCATAGATTTCAACATTACTCTACCTCTATATATACTGTATGTAATTTTATGTTGTTTATGATGTTTACTTTTTCACGAGTTTCATTACTACTATAATCAAAATTACAAATGGCTTTTCAGTTAAGAGTTTCTGTTGTGTTATGCATGAAATATTCAGCTAAATGTTACGTGTTAAAGTCACTGGTTTCATCTACTTTTTTCAGTGGCATTTATGAGGTTATGTCTGAGGCCTAAGATTTTGTGCCACCTCAACAAGGATAATGGACACTATTACTTTCCAATCAGCCTTTCTTCTATCTCTCTATCAATAAACAGTTTAATGCATAATTTTCAATACCTACTGTATAGCATAACAAATCTTAAATAGAAAATGTATAAAAAAAAGTATAATCTACCCCTGGCCAAAATGATTTCACTTTTAATATTCTCTACTTTCTTTAGGTATTTCATGTTCTTAAAATTCCCTGTTCAATTTTTTTTTATTTTATTTTTGCAGATTTCTTGGGAATTATGCTGCTCTTCTATAAACAAGAAAAAGGCAAATTAACTGAGGGAGAAAGAACAAGAGAAATGGTTCAACATGTTAGGAACTGCTAAAAGCAAAAGAATAATTATGCTTGGTGAAGTTGTTGAGCCACTGTATATTTGACACTAATACACTTTAGGTTCAAACATTTGATTCTCAACCCTAATAAAGTGTTACCCAACTGTAGAATTATGCGTAGAGATCTTTTAATACATAAATAATTCAACTTCTTTCCAATTAGAGTCTTGGTTCTCATATGTTGAATACATAACATGCAATTTACTTTGTTGTTCAGTAATGTACAATAATTGCAATTATAGTGAGTTACAGTTTAACAACAATCAAATCAATTCTTAATAAAGACAGAGGTCTAACTATCACATTTAAGGTTCCCAACCTAATATTCACAATAAAGGTTTCTTCATATCTTTCCTACCTATTCTGAAAGGCTTTGCAAGATTGGACCAATCATGACCCTGTAATTCCAGGATAATCACACTCATTTTATAGACATATTTCTGTTTGAGCTAGTAAAAAATAATAAAAAAAAAAAATAAGGTTGCAGTTTAACTAAAGTTTTTTTTTTCCATCTTTTTTAAATATTTTCCCAAATATCTAACTGCCAGGAACTGTACCAATAGATTTGACCACCTCGCCAAATGAACTGCTTATTCTACTTCTATGCTGACTTTATAAAAAGATAACCTTCATAATTCTAGTGCAGTAAAAATAAAATGTTCCTATGCACTAAAACCTATTATGCAAGGCCACGATATTTACGATTATCGTTGATTGCTCTAATTACTTCTATAGATACTGTAGATATCTAAATACAAGCTTTCAATTCTTAGCCTCTATATTTCTTTTTTTTTTTTTTACTTACACATTGTGAAAAGATTTCTTACAAACAGCTTGCAAAAATTGATATTATATTAGAGAACTTTGAAACAGCATTGATGACATTCAAATATAATACTTTCCTCATAAAACAAGCAAATATAATAACATATGATGTGATGGATTAAAAAATGTCATGATGTTTAATACAGCTTAGTAATTAAAAGTTGAGACACGAAACAAGGGCTTTAAATGTATATTTATGTTAGCTAGATTAGAACAGTTTTCATCAGTACAAATTCTGATGCCATCCTAATACTTATAAGTGTTACTTTAGTTACAGAATGATTACTTTTGTATCCTTTAGTCTACGAAAGCATCAAACTGCTTGTAAATGAAGGCTAGAAACCATAAAATCATCAAGCCAAACAACCCACTTATAAGTTGCAAGCTTTAAAATGCAAGCCCGTGGACTAAAATATTTACATTACTAAAAATATAAACTCTTCATAAGGTTCAAACATTAACTTACACTGAATACTGCTATTTCTGAGAGAGAGAGAGAGAGAGACCCATCAATTGTGACATACTTTTGCAAAAATTTGAAAAGTGCAACCTTACCATGCTGTTGCTAATAATAAAAATATTGAAGTTTAATCACATCACAAATATAGCTTATGGCCATTTTGTTGTAGTGAACAGAAACATTCAACTCGCAAAAAGGGACAATCATTCAAAATGGTATTCAGATTTAACTACCCTCATAAAAAGTACCATTATAAAATTTTCTCACTCAAATCCAGGCTCTGAATTAAGCTTGGTATTTACTTAAACCTTTGAAACATAACTGTTGAAACATTAAACGATTAACAGCTTTAAACATCCAACGTTGTTGCCATTCTCACCGTGTAACCAGCTTTCTTAATCCATAACCAGTTATAAGCTACTGAGCAAATAAATGTCTCACAATTAAAGGCCATTTCAAGCCGCTTCTAGTAACATTTAGGATAATTACCGAGAGAGAATAAAATGCTATACTACAAGTGACAATCTTAACTAATGCTATGTAAAAATTATGTTCCCTTTTAGTCACCCTTTGACTACTTCACATGTAATTATTTTTGCAGATGGGGATGGAAAATTATCCTAACAAACAAGCATATAAAATATGCTTTGTGCTTCCATTCAAGTAATGCTATTTATCTAAAAGCATAAAAATTTTCTAAAATTCCATTAACTTTCGTCTAAGCTACATACCGATATTTCAGATTACCATTCTAAACTTCAAAAAACATCTAAGGCACTAAACGTATTTGCAATACATTAAAAGCACTGTGAAGAGAAAATTAAAATTGGCACAGCAGCTTCAGTAGATGAGTATTACCAGTTTTATAGAAAACAATATAATAAGAGTATTTTAAATTATTAAAGACAGAGACAAATAGAGAGACTAAATCATTCTGGCAACATTTTTTGCACATCAAAGTAGCTTCTGTATGTGACCATGTACATAGCTCTTAATAAAAACAATGAATGTTGTGTTTGCTTAAAATATTAATTCACAAAACCACACAATAGGGTTTGCTAAAATGTATAGAGACTGACTAGGAATTACATAAGGCATCAATCAGACAACTATAAAAATACAAAAACCTTGAAAAGAAAAAACAAAGATAGGTGACTTATGATTCAAGGCAAGAAAATGGCTTTCATTTACAATAAACAGGATGAAATGAGGTAAAGACACTGACGTATGATGAGAAAAAAGTAATCCTGGCTAACAAACTGCTAATCGGCCCCAAATATCCTAGTTTCACACAGACATCGTGACAAACTTGAGCTTTCATTGATGCACTAGCTACTACTAAAAAAGGTCCTGTGGGGATGATCATAGTTGCAAAATTCAAACTTATCTTGATAAATCGGCCCAACTGCAACCCAACGTGACAACGCTTAGGAAGGATAAAGAAATGATTGTGAGAAAATCTGACATGCTAAAAGATATACAAAGCCAATAAACTTACTTTCAGTGTTCATCTCCCCATAAGCAAATAAAACTAAAGTACCTTAATACTATTATGTACAAAAAAACTTCCGTCACAACGATGGCCTTATTGCCGCTATCCTGTATTACGAAGAAGCAAAAGGACGAAATCAATCTAATTACTTACAACATACGCAGAGTTCAACAAAATGTCTCAGGAACAAATGATAAGCACATACATATACATACCTAAAGCAGACTGTAAACCGTAGTTTTCTTTATATGAAAATAATTTATATACAATTTTTGTTCTTTTCAATGCAAATATTATTTCCTTCGTGTCTAACCTTAGCCCTTAAAGCACTGTTTTGGATTATTTTACACCTCACTGCTTTCCGACCACTATAAAACCATGGTTCGCATTTCACAGCTTTCAAAAATTATAGGGTACAACCACTGAATAAGAGCCAATCTACTTCATAATATGAAGTTAAATAAACTATACCATCACAGCATCATCACTATAGTCATGGTGTAATCTGGACGTTACACTACGATCCTCATCAGATTTATCTTGCTTCGACATCTTTTTCTTAATCCTGTCTGAGCTCTCCCCTGCAACATAATAAAATTTATGTAATTTGAGAAATTTAAACATAAAAAACTAAACATACATACATATACCAAGGCACTTCCCCCAATTTTGGGGGTTAGCTGACATCAAATAAATAAAACAAAAGAAGGGACCTCTCCTCTCTACGTTCCTCCCAGCCTCACAAGGGATCTCAACCGAGTTCAGCTGGTACTGCTAGGGTGCCACAGCCCACCCTTCCCCGTTATCCACCACAGATGAAGCTTCATAACACTGAATCCCCTATTGCTCCTACCTCCGAGGTCATCCAAGGCACCGGAGGAAGCAGCAGTCGCAATCGCTCGCCATTCATTCCTATTTCTAACACGCTCTCTTCCCTCTCTCACATCTATCCTCCTATCACCCAGAGCTTTCTTCACTCCATCCATCCACCCAAACATAAAAAACTATGAATCCTGTTAAATTCCAATGTTCTTTCAAGGGAATTTTAAGAAACAATATCATTATTATTAGAATGAGATTTACCAGCCCAATGAGTCATACTTGACTCTTGCAGAGCTGGCCTCAAAAAACAAGAGATAATGACTTGATTTAGAAGTGTTTTGGTGGTAAGAGCAAATCACAAACGTTTGATAAATATTTCTTCAGTTACAATATGTTCACTTACTCATACAGTATTAATAATCCTTAAATATTGACTTTACAATACAATATGTATACAACCCATGAAAAAATTATATTGTAACTTTTCTGTTTATCAAAATGACAATATTTGTTGGCCTAAAATTTCTTTCTTTCAACAAAAAGAATCATCTTTCCACACACCAAAATTATTAAACCCCTCTTGCTTGAGGGTACACTAGGGCACACTACAGTATTCTATCTTATTTCACTTCCTCTTGTTTTGTTAAACTTTTTATACATTAATATTTTAAATGTTACTGTTCTTAAAATATTTGATTTTTCCTCGTTTCCTTTCCTCACTTCGCTATTTTCCCTGTTGGAGCCCCTGGGCTTATAGCACCCTGCTTTTCCAACTAGGGTTGTAGCTTAACAAATAATAATAATGGGCCTATATCACAGATGGAGGACAACAAGCTCACCGGACAAGAGGCATACATCTTGGGATCAAAATGAGTAACTGGTAGCTGTGTATCATCCAAAATAAATATCTGTAAACAGTTTGCCTTACTATAACCAAAATCACCTACCTTTGCAGTAATAAAAGCTTCCCACTGCTATATCACAACCATTTCTTGAAGTTGATTGGTTGGAGATGATTCCACAAGGTTAGTCTATTTGTATATCCTTTCCATTTCAGATTGTAATAATGGTTGTTTTACCAAGTAAAAATTTAAGTTTCAACATGTGACCACAGAAAATAACAAAATTATACACTGTATATAAAAAATACATGGTGAAATTGCTCACTTGTGTCCATAATCATCCTAACCTCTAACTTTCTTCATTCTGATTGAATTGGAAATATCTGCAGTGAAGCCACTACAGAATTAGCCTCAAGGAATACACTACATTATCGTAGGTATTTAATTTCTATTTGCTCCTACTAGTACTGAAAACTGACCACAGTAACACCATGTGGCTATTTAAAAAAAAGTAAAATAACATCTTAATGCTCTTTAAAACTGGAGACCTGATATTGATAATTAATTTTAAAAATTTAAAGACTTATGATGCTTAAAGCAAAAGGAAATATTTTAAAAAACACCAGGACACCACTTAACAATACATTCTCCTCACCTGCGGCAGGATAATCATCAAACTCTTCGCCAATGCTGCTTTCCTTTCTCTCTCTAGGAGGCCTACTATACGGAGTTGATGGGGTTCCTGGGATGTCTTCATATGAACCCGCCCTAGACATATCAGTCGATAGCAAGTCGTCTTCTGACTCGCTCCCTCTAACAAGGGCTGGAACCTTCAGTTCTAGACGATGTCTTGTGTCCTGCAGCGTGGACAGCTTTTCTTCTAAATCAAATTCGCTGGGTTCTGTTAGAGATGTTCTCAGGGCAGCTGATGGCCGAGGTAGAGAGGAGACACACCCTTCAGCGAGTCCCATATTAAGATATATTGACTGCTGAAACAAATATAAAAAAATAGATATCACACCAAAAATTTTATACTGCATATAGAAATAACATGCTGCTAAAAAAAATATACAATATTACAATGATCTCAAAATGGAATTTATTATATAAAAAACAAAGGGATACACTTTACCTTTGAAGATCGAAGGGTATCTAGACGTACACCAGCTGATACAATTTCTGAGTCAACAGTATCAATATCTTGAAGGGTCATTCTCACCTCCTTCAACTGTCGTGATATAATGACCTCTACAACCTGAAAAATAAATGACCAAATTCCAAAAATTTGAGAATTTTCTTACAAAAGCCATTCATGGAAACTATTTAGTAATATAGAACATAAAAATTTTATAACCACAAAACATATGTCAAAAGTTCAACACTAAACAATAGCCATTATTTTCATTACCGATGTTTGCTTGGCAATATCATTCAGCGAGTCCTGCACTGTTTGACAACGTTGATTTCTTAATATGCAGGGTGCAAATATTATCGCAAGAGCATTACAGTTCATTCGGTTGTAGGTCTCGTGTTGTGCCACCCGCACCATGTGAAATACCAATCTTTCTAGTAGGTCAAAATTAATCTTTGGTAAACTCTTAATGATATTATACGTAGTCTGGAGTTGATCTTCCGGATCCTGAAGTTCTGTTGCATTAATCAGCGGGTCATAGAACTCGTATGTGAGCAATGGTTCCGGCAGATCTCTAAAAAAGGATTTCAATATCGTCGCGAGAACATGAACGGGCGTATCGGTAAACTTTACGTTGTCAGGGTCCCGCTCAATGTGGGCTTTTACTGCACGGACCTGAAATGAAACACAAAAATTGGTTAGCAAACATGTTGGCCCCATACAAGGTAGGGACTCTACTTACAGTCCTCCTTATACAGCAGACTGTATACAGTACTTAAATGTTTTAAGTACTGTACTATATCCTTCCTTTGACACGAAGCCAGATTACTTTCTATTCTATTTTTCATGCCTTACTCTGGTTTCTCTATGTTGTAAATGATAAAATTGCCGCTCTATCTATTAGGTGGTACAATGTATAGGGATTTGGCATTCTAGTAACAACGAAGACTACAGTAAAGTATGCACCTGAATATTCAAAGCATATGTGGATAACTACGTAATTCCGTACAATTTCCAGCCCAAGCTATAATTTACACTTATTCAATTCAAAAGCAAATATATTTCTAAAAGTGTATCCCAAATGAGGTAAAAAAAAAAAAAAAATTTTTAGGGGTAACTGTGCTATCATAGAACAACGTAAGAAGATGGAGTCACTTTGCAAAACTATTATACAGCTCCCAAAAAGATTTGATCTTGAGAATTGAGAGTAGCACAAAGTAAAAGTTGAAGAGAAGAACCCAAAGGAAACAAAAAAATTTGAAGAAAAAAAGTAACCCAGCTTGGATCAAGAGGAAAAATTCAGAGATACTTAAGTAAAACAACTACTTATATGTCACACCGAGTGCAGCTATTCCTTGTTAGGCATACTGCTAATAATCAAAGCCTAACAATAAAACAGTAAAAAAAGATTCATAAAAATCTGAAAAATGTTATTTTCATTAGTAAAATAAATTTTTGAATATACTTACCCGATAATCATGTAGCTGTCAACTCTGTTGCCGACAGAAATCTACGGTTGGGATACGCCAGCGATCGCTATACAGGTGGGGGTGAACACCACAGCGCCATCTGTGGTCAGGTACTCTAGTACTTCTTGTCAACACCACCTCAATTTTTTCCTCGGTCCACTGGTTCTCTATGGGGAGGAAGGGTGGGTCAATTAAATCATGATTATCGGGTAAGTATATTCAAAAATTTATTTTACTAATGAAAATAACATTTTTCAATATTAATCTTACCCGATAATCATGTAGCTGATTCACACCCAGGGTGGTGGGTGGAGACCAGCATACATGTTAACACAGAAGCTAAGTATCCCGTATTTTATTTTATTAGTTATTCAAAAATAACATAAAATAAATAAGTACCTGGTAAGGAAGACGACTTGAACCGTTACTCTGCCTTTATTAAGTACGTCTTTCTTACTGAGCGTAGCGGTCCTCTTAGGATGCTGAACGACTCTTAGGTGCTGAAGTATAAAGGGCTGCAACCCATACTAAAGGACCTCATCACAACCTTTAACCTCGGCGCTTCTCAAGAAAGAATTGACCACCCGCCAAATCAACAAGGATGTGGAAGGCTTCTTAGCCGACCGTACAACCCATAAAAAGTATTCAAGAGAAAGGTTAAAAAGGTTATGGGATTATGGGAATGTAGTGGCTGAGCCCCCGCCTACTACTGCATTCGTTGCTACGAATGGTCCCAGGGTGTAGCAGTTCTCGTAAAGAGACTGGACATCTTTGAGATAGAATGATGCGAACACTGACTTGCTTCTCCAATAGGTTGCATCCATAACACTCTGCAGAGAACGGTTCTGTTTGAGGGCCACTGAAGTAGCCACAGCTCTCACTTCATGTGTCCTTACCTTCAGCAAAACAAGGTCTTCTTCCTTCAGATGAGAATGTGCTTCCCTAATCAGGAGCCTGAATAGGTAAGAAACTGAGTTCTTAGACCTTGGAAGAGAAGGCTTCTTGATAGCCCACCATAAGGCTTCTGATTGTCCTCGTAAAGGTTATGACCTTTTTAGATAGTACCTAAGAGCTCTAACTGGGCAAAGTACTCTCTCCAGTTCGTCCCCCACCAAGTTGGACAGGCTTGGGATCTCGAACGACTTAGGCCAAGGACGTGAAGGAAGCTCGTTTTAGCAAAAAACCGAGCTGCAAGGAACATGTAGCCGTTTCAGATGTGAAAACTATGTTCCTGCTGAAGGCGTGGATCTCACTTACTCTTTTAGCTGTTGTCAAGCACACGAGGAAAAGAGTTTTTAATGTGAGGTCCTTAAAAGAGGCTGATTGGAGAGGTTCAAATCTTGATGACATAAGGAACCTTAGGACCACGTCTAGATTCCAGCCTGGAGTGGACAACCGACGTTCCTTTGAGGTCTTAAAAGACCTAAGGAGGTCCTGTAGATCTTTGTTGGTGGAAAGATCCAAGCCTCTGTGGCGGAAAACCGCTGCCAACATACTTCTGTAACCCTTAATCGTAGGAGCTGAAAGGGATCTTACGTTCCTTAGATGTAACAGGAAGTCAGCAATCTGGGTTACAGTGGTACTGGATGAGGAAACTGCATTGGCCTTGTACCAGCTTCGGAAGACTTCCCCTTTAGACTGATAGACTCTGAGAGTGGATGTCCTCCTTGCTCTGGCAATCGCTCTGGCTGCCTCCTTCGAAAAGCCCCTAGCTCTTGAGAGTCTTTCGAAAGTCTGAAGGCAGTCAGACGAAGAGCGTGGAGGTTTGGATGTACCTTCTTTACGTGAGGTAGACGTAGAAGGTCCACTCCTAGAGGAAGAGTCCTGGGAATGTCGACCAGCCATTGCAGTACCTCTATGAACCATTCTCTCGCGGGCCAGAGCGGAGCCAACCAACGTCAGCCGTGTCCCTTTGCGAGAGGCGAACTTCTGAAGTACCCTGTTGACAATCTTGAACGGCGGGAATGCATACAGGTCGAGATGGGACCAATCCAGCAGAAAAGCATCCACGTGAACTGCTGCTGGGTCTGGAATCGGAGAACAATACAACGGGAGCCTCTAGGTTATCGAGGTAGTGAACAGATCTATGGTTGGCTGACCCCACAGGGCCCAAAGTCTGCTGCAAACATTCTTGTGAAGGGTCCACTCTGTGGGGATGACCTGACCCTTCCGGCTAAGGCGATCTGCCATGACATTCATATCGCCCTGAATGAACCTCGTTACCAGCGTGAGCTTTCGATCTTTTAACCAGATGAGGAGGTCCCTTGCGATCTAGAACAACTTCCACGAATGAGTCCCTCCCTGCTTGGAGATGTAAGCCAAGGCTGTGGTGTTGTCAGAGTCCACCTCCACCACCTTGTTAAGCTGGAGGGACTTGAAGTTTATCAAGGTCAGATGAACCGCCAACAGCTCCTTGCAATAGATGTGAAGTGTCCTTAGCTCCTGATTCCATGTTCCCGAGCATTCCTGTCCGTCCAAAGTCGCACCCCAGCCCGTGTCTGATGCGTCAGAGAAGAGACGGCGGTCGGGTTTCTGAACAGCCAAAGGTAGACTTCCTTGAGAAGAAAGCTGTTCTTTCACCACGTGAGAGTAGACCACCTCTCTTCGGAAACAGGAACTGAGATCGTCTCTAGCGTCATGTCCTTTATCCAGTGAGCCGCTAGATGATACTGAAGGGGGGGAGGTGGGGTCTCCCTAACTCGATGAACAGTGCCAGCGATGAAAGTGTCCCTGTTAGACTCATCCACTACCTGACTGAGCATCGGTTCCTTCTCAGCATGCTCTGGATGCAATCTAGGGCTTAGTATATCTTTGGGGCCGACGGAAAAGCCCGAAAAGCTCGACTCTGAAGATCCATACCCAGGTAGACAATGGTCTGGGATGGGACGAGCTGGGACTCCTCAAAATTGACCAGGAGGCCCAGTTCCTTGGTCAGATCCATAGTCCATCTGAGAATCTCCAGACAGCGACGACTTGTGGGAGCTCTTAAAAGCTAGTCGTCTGACGGAGCCGGACACAAGATCATGGTACTGCTGCACAGTCTGAACTGTCAACCATGGGGAAGCGAGGAAGTACAGTGACAACCCGAAGCTGTCTAGACTGTCTGGGTCGTACAGACAACTCCTTATCGGGTTGCTGAGGTTGCCGCACTGCGTCACAACGAGACACTTCTGCTGGTTGTTGAACGTCTTCCCAGTGACACACTGACTCCGTAAACAAAAAATCCTCTAACAAGGACTAAGCTTGGACTGCATGTCTTGCAACACAGCTCAAGGTCTATGGGAGCAGGTGTGGTAACAGACGGGGTTAGCGACTGAAGTGGAACCATTACCCTCCCTGGAAGCATGCTATGCTTAAATAAAAGTCCATAGGAGGCTAAGCAGCTAAAGGCTCCTCTCCAAATGACAGAGTCCTCAAGGGAAAATCAGAAGGAGGGAGAATAGCACTTTCTCATCTACAGGAACCATATCCGAGAAAAGCTAAGTTCTTTCAGTGAGGGTTTCACTGATGCAAAAGCAGCAGACTAGAAGGCAACGTTATGAAACTGCTTGACAGTCTAGTGAGTTGGCAACAACCAAAGATGTGTGACTGAGAAGCATGCGGTAAGGTATGCAGAGCATGCTGTATGTAGAGCATGCTGTAAGGTAAGCAGAGCATGTTGCATGGCGTGCGGCTTATGCTGCATGGGATGAGGCTCATGCTGCATGGGATGAGGCTCATGCTGCATGGTATGAGACTCATGCTGCATGGGATGAGGCTCAAGCTGCAAGGGATGAGGCTTATGCCGCATGCGTTGAGGAGGATGCCGCATAGTATGAGGCTCCTGCCTCATGGGTTGAGGCGGTTGCCGCATAGCATGAGGCTTTTGCCTCATGGTTTGAGGAGGATGCCGCATAGCATGAGGCTCCTCATAAGCATGAGGCTGCCTCATGGGTAGAGGAGGATTTTTTAAAGAAATCTGAACCTGACACTAATCTAGCTGTCCGAGGATTTACCTGGTGAGACATCAGTCTCTTTACCAGCGAGTTTTACCAGATTTCCCCGGGCCACCACGTGACACAATTGGTAGTAATTCATACAAATTACCCCTAATGAGTCAATATGGATAAATATCAACACAACATCGTGTTCAAATAGAAATAAATTTCTACCTCATACTTGGGATCGAACGCTAGCCCCTTCTAATGAAAGGCCAGGTCGAAACCAACCATGCCACGAGAGCCCATTCAAGAGTTGAGGTTCTTGCCTCAAGAGTGGAGGTGGCTGCCGCAAGAGTTGAGGTTGCTGCCTCAAGGATGGTGGAGGTTGCCGCAACGCAAGAGGTTGCTGCATAGCGCTGGTATCTGGCAACTCCCAATGCGGCAGCTCACGCGTGGAGGTAGGTTGAGGAACCTCAACATCATACGTCTGGCAGGGTGGGCTGCGCAGAGGTGGAGTTGAGGTTGCTGCCTCGAGGATGGTGGAGGTTGTCGCACCGCAAGAGGTAGCTGCCTCGAGGATGGAGGAGGTAGTCGCAACGCATGAGGCTCCTACCTCAAGGGTAGAGGAGGTTGCTGCAAAGCATAAGGCTCCTGCCTCAAGTGTTGAGGAGGTTGCCGCGTGGCAAGAGGCTCCTGCCTCAAGGAAAGTGGAGGTTGCTGCACAGAGCTGGTATCTGGCAACTCCCAATGCGGCAGCTCACGCATGGAGGTAGCTTGAGGAACCTCAACATCATACGTCTGGCAGGCTGGACTGCGTAGAGGTGGAGGAGCGCTCGCAGGAGGAGGTGTGTTAACCTTCTCTGCCTGAAACTCCTGCATCAACACCGCAAGCTGAGACTGCATTGTCAGCAGCATAGACCACTAGAGTTTAAGAAAGACAACAACAAACGGAGCTACTGTCCGTTGAAACTGAGGGTCTAAAACAGCTGGTGCGGCAACAGACGGAGTTACTGTCTGTTGCGATACCACCTTGCCTCTCTGGGAGGTGTGCAGTTGTCGTACTGCAGCAAGTCCGAACTGACCCAGTGCTAATGGCACCACCTAGGAGTTGGACTTGCGCGGAAGGGACCGACTTGTACTTAAAAGCTGCAAGATTTGGTCCATGGTTTCTGCGAGAAACCTCTTCCGCAGACGAGGAATAAATGGGCTCTCTCGTCTTTGTGTGGGTGGGGTGATCACGTCGGCTACCTGAGTTGGTTACACCCGAAACCACGGAGGGAAACGTCTGTTCGTCGATCAAGGCCTGCTGAACCCATAAGTCCTTCGACATTACTTCTCCCCTGGGCTTGAGAGCTTGTAAGAGGTCCCAGACTAGGCGAACAACTGGCACGAACAGACGAACCCTCGAACGCAACACTGTAACACTTTGCGCTTATCACTTATCACTTTTGATTTTCTGTTTGCACTTATTTCACTGAACTCGAAACTTTAAGTGGTTTGTACCTGAAACACGCAATTCTATCCTTCATTAAAAGTTAGTAATTGCGAAAACAGTATTACAATGTAACAGAAAAACATAATGAAAGATAAATAATTCAGTGGCTGGAAAAGAGATTAAACACTAGATCAAATAAACTACGTTTAAAATCTCTCACCGCATAAAGTCTGAGAACAAGAATAAAACTCTAGAAACGTTTACCTTCTTCCCCTAAAGAGACTAGGGAGAAGAGCAAAAACGATAACAACGTTACCCGCTTGAACGAAACGTTTATCCTGCTCTCTCTCCCTCCGTCTCTATCTCTCTCTCTCTCTCTCTTGACTTAGCACCTGAGAGAAGAGCCCAATTATATATATCGTTAAAACATATTATTGTTAAAGGAAAAAAACTGAAAGGTTTCCCAAATAAAAAGTTCCTTTATTAGAATAGAACCATTTAAGCTAAGAAAGAATGAACAAAACGCTAGAATCGGTTTACTCTTACTGCAACGTGACACCGTGATAGACTCTCTCTCTATCGTAACGATAGAGCGCAAGTTGAACGTTCTGAACGTCAACAACTGCAGAGACAAAACAAAACGTTAGTTCAACTTTGAAAACAGTACAAGACTATCAAAGAAATTCTTTCAAAAACATTAAAATAGCATAATATGTTAACAGGTAAAACGAAATGACGGGCTCAAAGTTAATTAACTTCGGTTCCAAGAAAAGACCGCCTACTATTAGGAAAGGTCGAATATAAACAAATATAAAAATTAATTTTAATAAGTTTATAATAAAAGGAAGTTAATCAAAGAGGCCTATAAAAGGCGGAGAGATATAAAATAAATCTATAACTTTGTTAAGCAAAATTAAGAGAGTCTATACTCTCTTCGACACCAACACTTCCGTCTAAGGGAAGGGTCGGCCATTAAAAAGTGAAAGAGAGTTCATACTCTCTTCGTACCAAAATTAAATAAAAAATTAAATCAAATTAATTCCAAAAACTTGCTAAGCTAATGATATAGCTTCCTGAATAGCGAAGGCTAAACTCTAGAGCAAATACATCACCAAATCGTGAGCAATAACTCCAGAATCAACAGCGTATCCATGTAGGTCTAGCCGGAGGCACGACAGAGGAAAAATTGAGGTGGTGTTGACAAGAAGTACTAGAGTACCTGACCACAGATGGCGCTGTGGTGTTCACCCCCACCTGTATAGCGATCGCTGGTGTATCCCAACCGTAGATTTCTGTCGGCAACAGAGTTGACAGCTACATGATTATCGGGTAAGATTAATATTGAAAAAGTGGTACACAATAGTTTTACAGGAAAACTTGACTTAATTCTCTACACTCAATCCTTCATTGTAACAATTTTCAATTATTTATAAAGGCTACATCACCTATGTGAAATAATGTTTATAGTATCTCCTTAGTTAATTATACAATGGAAGGAAATTGTGGATTACCTGATGATAATTATATTTTAGATCATTCCTAACTAATCACTGGGCCCCTTGGTGTAAAACAATGATTTTGCCTACCAAAGCAAGATCAAAATTTCAATATGCCCAACAGTGGTGGCTGAATACCAAGAGGGTCACTCGTATGAATGAAAATTCTCTCTCACATGCAATTACTGGTGTCAGAATGTGCATTAGCAATTATTTCTAATTGAAAAGCATCATGCATTATCTATAATCATCTGGATAGCATGGGGTATGAGAACTCTAGATACATGTCTACTGTAGGCTCTAGAGCCTTTAAATATACGGCCCCGAGACTATACAATAAGCTCCCACGAGACATCTGAATAATTGAAGATATTAAGGCTTTTAAGAGGAAACTGAAGACTATCTTATTCTGCGAGTATTTTGACAGTGATGATCAAACAGTAAGCGAACAATGCACATTGTGAAATGCTCCCGAATGATAATCATAAAACGACCGTGGAGGTCCTGTAGAGAGTAGGGTTCTCCTGCTATACAGGACCAGATAAGCAGCCCTTAAAATAAGTAAAGTAAGTAAGTAGGGCATCAAATCTCCCTGCAACTTACCTTCGATGTAGCCCCTGACTTGCGGTAGAGGCCCTCAGTAAAGAGACCGTGCAATTCAATGGTAGTGATGAGGCGATCGACAACGGCAGGTATCTTCTCCCCAGCACGTATCAAGTTCTCAAGAGGCACAGCAAAAACACGGTTGTTGGGTGGCGCACTGCCATCTGGTACCACAATAGGCTTGGGACCATCGTGACTACATTTGGTGTCCACTTTCTTATAACATTTCTGATGACAGGTTACTTTACATCCTACAATAAAAATCAAAACTAGAGAGAAGTCTGTACAAACTTACTATATCGAATGAAAGAAATTTATTAAGAGAAACAAGATATAAAAGATTTTGCTTTTATTGATGATTAAAGACAAAAAATTCTTATGAACCCCTTCTTTATATATAATACAGTACATGCACAAATATTTTTTTATCCAAAATAATCAGATTATCCATACAAACAAATTAATATATGATATTTCTCATCTATGAATGTCCCTTTACAAAGCACTCTTTGTTCATCAGATAGATGATAATCAGTACAAACAAAGGACCACCCGTGACCTGATTTACCTAACAATTACTCAACACTAAATATGGGTCACATGTACCCCTAAGTACCTATTTGTTATGACTTGATAATCAGGATGCGAGAGTATAATGACCCGTAACTCAGACACATAGCCACATACCCCAATGCCAAGGATGGCAAGATAATGATAAACACCAAATAATCATCAAAATATACATTGAACTTAAACCAAATAATTAATTTTGTCTTATCATATTCTAAACCTGTTATCCACTAGCTGATGGAAAGCAACAAATACAGTCATATTACAGTACAGTACTTCCAATCCAAGCGTTAAACATAGTCGAGGGATGGTAAAGTTTGTTTTTCAGGTCTATCAAAGTCACCAGACCACCAGGCAGGGACACTGCCAATGGAATACTGCAACTCTATTATAATACGTGGTTAATCAGGACCCTTTTCTACTTAATGTATGGAAATATACGTACTTTGGCAAGTGAGAGCCTTCATGGAGAGCCAAAGAAAGGAGTTGCACACCTCACACTGGGTAGGAATGTTAACCATGATATGAGTGAAAATATGGCCGCCATACAATAGTTCTTCAACCACCTTTAAATGAAGAAGGAAAAATCTATTTACAAAACATTCATCGTTATATAAGGGAATAAAACAACATTTGCAATTAATATATACCAGAAAACTTTTATATTCTAATATCAAACATTAAAATCTTATTCTGGGTATTGTTCACATTTTAATTATACATTACCAAACACATGTATAAATCCGAGAAAAATTATCAAGAACTTTACCTTTTTCTTTTCCCTTCTTCTTCTTTTCCTTTTCTTAACAGAAGACTTCTCATCTACGGATTTCTTTTTCTCTCTTATGAACTCGTCCAAAAACCCTCTGAAGGCATTAACACCCATCGTAACTGGAAAAGTGTCATTGCCCATTTTTTCCTTGCAAACAGTATTCATCACCTAGAAAAATAAATGAACATGTTTAAACTTATTAAATGATTCAAACCACTTACTTTTACTTATGACTGAATGCTCAGTTATGGTGGACAACCCAAGTGCTGAATAGAAGCATTTTAAACAAGATTGGTATTTGATTATATATCAGATATCACATCAAGCACAGTATGTAAAGTCTTTGAATGTTTACATACCTGTTCGAAGTTCTTAATAAGATCTTTGTACTTCAGAGACAGTATACTAGTTTCTTTTTGTAGAGATACACTGTACGTGGATATCAAATTGTTTTTGAATTCGCGTAACGACTGGCAGAACATCTGATCGACTAGGGAATCTTTTCTGTCCCGTAGACGTGTAGTTACTTCCAGCTCTTTGGGTGGGGCTTCTCTAGAGAAGCTACGGTCCAGACTCTGCGTGCGGGTATCTGCTTTCTCGCTTTCCTTTTCTTCAAGGCCATACAGCTGTAATGAAAAGATTAAAACATTATACCTACAGAAATTATGATACATAAGATCTCTCAGTCTTGAACAAAATGTAGTTGTAGTGAAGAAATCCTATGTATGTTTTCATTCTTTTTTTCCATTCAACAAAGACTTTTGAAAAAAGTCCATAGCTGCAACAGAAGAATAAGAGACTTCTGCAGTTTTACTTCATGAGACCATTAAAAGTAATTATTTCTTATTTGTAAGGGATTAAAGATAATTATTTCTTATTTTTAAGGGAGACACCTACTTTACCATACTAAGAAAGCTCACCAACATGATATCTAACTGGACAATATAGCAATTACAATAGATTACCCCACTTATACAGAACCATAGTAAATTTTGAATCAGAGTTCATATTTAGTTTATAATGAAATGAAACCAACAAAAATGAACTTATCTTTACCTTTCTGGTAATATATTCTTCTAATCTCCTCAATTCGTAAGCATCTTTTATGATTTCATCCGACTTGTCAATAAACTCGGAAGTTCTCGTAACGCTCCACGTGTCCTCTTGATCGATTCGGCGTTGCTTCTTGGCCGCCGGGCTCGCATTTTCTTTGCCCGAATGTGAAACTTCATGGCAAGGAATGGTCACTGAAGAATTTATGCATCGAGAGTGGAAGACCTTCTTACAACCTGAGGAATAGAGTGTTTTCGTGAGACATTCAGTTATGAAGGGCTAATCATTTATTGGAAATTTATGCCCTAAAAGCAATGTACATCCAAAAACCTATTATAAATAGCTCATGATAAGTAGTCTGAATATTTTCCATTAGTTGTATATACATTTATGGATGCATTAAATACTGCATAATAATGCAACTTGAATTTGGCAAGCACATTTTATATTACATAATTAAATATTGAACAAAAGCTCAGGACAGACACGACTGGCGAAATCTAACCGAAGGCATAGGTGGAGATGATGATGATGAAATATTTAACAAGCAGCAATAATGTAACTGCATCATGGAATAATATTTTTTTCACAGAATTTATAAACAGTTGTTTTGTATTTTATAAAATGACTTTCTCAAAACCAAATGAAGAATTTTTTAAAACTTTTAAATCTAGGATTAGAGTTACCCAACTTCCATAAAGCTGCCACACTAAGAAATATGATGGGCTTGTCTTAACAAATGTAAATAAAGAAAATATTAATTGCATAATTATGAAAAATTATAAATACTTACCTATGCACTTGAATCCAGAATTTATAAAGAAACTAGTAAAAGGTTTGTCGCACGCAGTACAGACTTCCTTCTTCAGTAATGTACTTGGCTTCAGAGTGTGTGGAGTTTTACTGAGTATTTTCTTCAGTTCTGCTTCTCCGCCCGTCACGCCGAGAGGCATCGATGACGTCCCTTGCACACCAGAAGGCTCCATACTAAAGGATTCACACCAGGCAAATAAATTATTTAATAAGATTGACAAAGATCAACAAAATGATTCACTAAAATAAAAAGTTTTTAAGGTGAAATAGTTCAAAAGTTCACACTTGGGGCAAATTTTTTTATATTGAACAGGCTAAGTCTCTTTTTATAGCTTATATATGAAATATCTGTTTTGATGTTAAGGTTTTTCAAATATTTCATTAACTGTTAATTATTTCTCATATTATTATTACATGCCAAGCTACAACCTTAGTTGGAAAAGCAGGATGCTATAAGCCCAAGGGCCCCAATAGGGAAAATAGCCCAGTGAGGAAAGGAAACAAGGAAAAATAAAATATTTCAAGAATAATAATAACATTAAAATAAATATTTCCTATATAAACTATAAAAACATTAACGAAACAAGAGGAAGAGAAACTAGATAGAACAGTGTGCCTGAGTGTACCCTCAAGCAAGAGAACTCTAACCCAAGACAGTGGAAGACCATGGTACAAAGGGTATGGCACTACCCAAGACTAGAGAACAATGGTTTGATTTTGGAGTGTCCTTCTCCTAGAAGAGCGGTTTACCATAGCTAGAGTCTCTTCTACCCTCACCAAGAGGAAAGTAGCCACTGAACAATTACATTGCAGTAGTTAACCCCTTGAGTGAATAAGAATTGCTTGGTAATCTCAGTGTTGTCAGAGTATATGAAGACAGAGGAGAATCTGTAAAGAATAGGCCAGACTATTCGGTGTCAATGTAGGCAAAGGGAAAGAACCGTAACCAGAGGAAGGATCCAATGTAGTACTGTCTGGCCAGTCAAAGACCCCATAACTCTCTAGCGATAGTATCGTTTATTTATTTCCTTATTTCCTTTTTTCACATGGCTATTTTTCCTTGTTGGAGTCCTTGGGCTTATGGCATCTTGTTTTCCAACTAGCTAATAATAATAATAACTATATATTTTACAAATACCAACAACTGGATTCTATTCTATCACAATAGTGTAAGCATGATATGACATTACAACCAATGCTATGAACCAGAAATAATATTTTCATCTAATAAAATGTAATGCATTAGCTAAGTTGTTAGTTTTACGCAGTGAGCCCTGACTTGCTCAATGAAATCGAGTATTCCTTCTGGTTTCTATAATAGTGTCTACAAAAATGATATTTTAATTATAAAATAAATTTTTGAATATACTTACCCGGTGAATATATAATAGCTGAGCCTCCGGCAGCTCGACAGAAAAACACACAAAAACTCGCGAGCAATCCCTATGAAGGTTGCGGGTGTGCCCACTAGCGCCAACTATCGGCCAGATACCGCATATACATGTAAACAGACCCAATTTTTCTCATCCCGCTGGGTCTCTATCGGGGAGGAAGGGGGGGCCTTTAATTTATATATTCACCGGGTAAGTATATTCAAAAATTTATTTTATAATTAAAATATCATTTTTAAATATTTAACTTAGCCGGTGAATATATAATAGCTGATTCACACCCATGGTGGTGGGTAGAGACCAGAGTTAATTAAGTTTACAGCGTATATGCTTAGAGTTTTTGACAGTTATATCATAACAAAACCCAAATATATAAAGGTACCTGGTAAGGAAGTTGACTTAGACGATTACTCTGCCTTATTAGTCTGTCTTCCTCACGAAGCCCAGCGATCCTCTTAGGATGCTGAAAGACTCCCAGGAGCTGAAGTATTAAGGGCTGCAACCCATACAACAGGACCTCATCAAACCCCTAATCTGGGCGCTCTCAAGAAATGACATTTGACCACCCGCCAAATCAAAAAAGGCTGCGAAAGGTTTCTTAGCCTTCCGTACAACCCAATTGAAAAAAAAAAAAAAAAAACATTTCAAGAGCAGATTAAAAGGATATTGGAATTAAGGGAATGTAGTGGTAGAACCCTTACCCACTACTGCATTCGCTGTAACGAATGGACCCAGTGTGTAGCAGTCCTCGTAAAGAGTCTGGACATCTTTTAAGTAAAATGACGCGAATACCGATTTGCTTCTCCAAACGGTCGCGTCCATAATACTTTGCAGAGATTTATTTTGCTTAAAGGCCACGGAAGTTGCCATAGCTCTTATTTCGTGCGTCTTAACCTTAAGCAAGCATCGGTCTTTTTCATTCAAGTGAGAATGAGCCTCTCGTATTAAAAGTCTGATAAAATATGACCAAGCATTCTTTGACATAGGCAATGATGGTTTCTTAACTGAGCACCATAATGCCTCAGATCCACCTCGTAAGGACTTAGTACGAGCTAAGTAGAACTTAAGAGTTCTAACTGGACACAGCACTCTTTCAAGTTCGTTGCTTACGATCTCTGACAGGCAAGGTATATCAAAAGACTTAGGCCAAGGACGAGAAGGCAGTTCATTTTTGGCCAGGAAACCAAGTTGAAGTGAACATGTGGCTTTTTCTGTAGAAAAGCCGATGTTCTTACTGAAGGCATGAATTTCACTGACCCTTTTAGCCAAAGCCAAGCACACTAGGAAAAGCGTCTTGAGGGTGAGATCCTTCAGGGAGGCTGAATGTAATGGCTCAAACCTGTCTGACATGAGGAAACTTAGGACCACGTCTAAGTTCCATCCAGGAGTTGCCAAACGACGTTCCTTAGAGGTCTCAAAAGACTTAAGGAGATCTTGGAGATCTTAATTGTTGGAAAGATCTAAGCCTCTATGACGAAAGACCGAAGCCAACATGCTCCTGTAGCCCTAAATCGTGGGAGCTGAGAGGGAGCGAACATTTCTCAGATGTAAAAGAAAATCTCCGATTGGGCTACAGAGGTACTGGAAGAGGACATAGATGCTGGCTTGCACCAATCTCGAAAGACTTCCCACTTCGACTGGTATACTCTGAAGGTAGAAGCTCTCCTAGCTCTCGCAATCGCACTGGCTGCCTCCTTCGAAAAGCCTCATGCTCTTGAGAGTCTCTCGATAGTCTGAAGGCAGTCAGACGAAGCGCGGGGAGGCTTTGATGAACATTCTTTACGTGGGGCTGACGTAAGAGATCTACCCTTAGAGGAAGACTTCTTGGAATGTCTACCAGCCATTGAAGTACAGTACCTCGGTGAACCACTCTCTCGCGGGCCAGAGGGTAGCAACCAAAGTCAACCCTGTCCCTTCGTGAGAGGCGAACTTCTGCAGTACCTTGTTGACTATCTTGAATGGTGGGAATGCATATAAGTCCAGAAGAGACCAATCCAGTAGAAACGCGTCTATGTGGATTGCTTCTGTATCTAGGACTGGAGAGCAATAGATTGGTAACCTTTTGGTCAACGAGGAGGCAAAGAGGTCTATGGTGGGTTGACCCCAAGTAGCCCAAAGACTCTTGCCCACGTCCTTCTGGAGGGTCCATTCCGTGGGTATCACCTGACCCCTCCGACTGAGACAGTCTGCCAAGACGTTCAAGTCCCCCTGGATGAATCTCGTCAACAGGGAGATGCCTCGATTTCTTGACCATATGAGAAGTTCCCTTGCGATCTCGAGCAGCGTGAAGGAGTGTGTGCCTCCTTGCTTGGAGATGTACGCCAAAGCTGTGGTGTTGTCTGAGTTGACCTCTACCACTTAGTTTCGAAGAAAGCTTTCGAATTTCATCAAGGCCAAGTGGACTGCTAATAGCTCCTTGCCGTTGATGTGCATGCTCTTCTGACTTGAGGTCCACAGACCCGAGCATTCCCGACCGTCCAGGGTCACACCCCAACCCAAATCCGACGCGTCTGAGAACAACACGTGGTTTGGGTTCTTGACTGCTAGGGATAGTCCCTCTCTCAGACTGATATTGCTGTCCCACCATTTCAGGCATGCCTTTACTGGTTCGGAGACTGGGAATGATACCGTCTCTAACGTCTTGTCCTAGTTCCAGTGAGAGGCTAGATGGAACTGGAGAGGCAGAAGGTGTAGTCTCCCTAGCGAGACAAACTGCTCCAGGGATGAGAGAGTCCCTACGAGACTGTTCCAACTCCTGACTGAACAATCGTTCTCTTTTCAGCATTAGTTGGACTTCGAGCAGGGCTAGTTCTATTCGGGTGGCAGACGGAAAAGCCCGAAAAAACTGGACTGCGAATCTCCATCCCCAAATATAGAATAATCTGGGATGGGATCAGTTGGGACTTTTAGGTTGACCAAAAGTCCCAACTCCCTGGCCAGACTCAACGTCCAAAGTAGATCCTGCAGACAGCGAAGACTGGACGATGCTCTGAGAAGCCAGTCGTCCAAGTACAGGGAGGCTCGGATTCCCGATAGATGGAGGGATTTTGCCACATTCCTCATGAGCCTCGTAAACACGAGAGGAGCAGGACTGAGGCCAAAGCACAGGGCTCGAAACTGGTACCCCACATTCCTGTAAACAAACCTCAGAAACGGTTGGGAATCCGGGTGTATAGGAAAGTGGAAGTATGCCTCCTGAAGGTCGAGAGAGACCATCCAGTCGCCTTCCATTAATGCTGTCAAGACAGCCTGGTAGACTTCATCGTGAAGTTTGTCTTGACAACGAACACATTGAGCGCACTTGCCTCTTACGTACTCCTGCAGTGAACATGGCTGCCAGATCATTGGAGCCATCCCAGAGGGACTTGTTCCTGCAGAGAACGTGGCTGTCAGATTATTGGAGCCATCCCTGATAGCCTTGTTTATGCATGACATAATTGTACAGCAAAACTTCAAACGCTCGAAAAAACTCCTAACAGGAGATGGTCTAGCTCTGAAGTCGACCATAAAATCTTGGAGCGTCTCATGGCCAGGCGCCAGGGAGAGTCTATGAGGTTTGAGAAGTCTATCTGGGCAGAGGCAGGAACTTCCAAGCCGAGAACTTCTCTCGTGTCATATCACTCTCGCTCTATAAGCCAGCTTAAAAGTAGGGAAAGCAAAGGCTGTCTCCCCCAAACTCCTCCTGGTGATTAACCAGTCGCCTAGCAAACGTAAAGCTCTCTTAGAAGAGCGAGAGAGCACTAGCTTAGAAAACAACGGCTTCGAAGTAGCTAGGCCTAGTGTAAACTCTGACGTTTAGGCGAACGAGGAGCAGCAGTTACAAAAAGATCCGGACAAAGATCCTTAAAAATCAGCATGATTTATTTAAAGTCCATAGAGGGCTGAGCAGCTTTAGGCTCCTCTCCGTCTGACAGAGTCCTCAAGGGAATATCAGTAGGAGGGGGATCAGCAACTTCCTCATCTGAAGGAACCTTGTCCGACAATTGCCGAGTCTCAAGCAAGGGAGAGACCTGCCGTGGTGGCAATGCTTGACAAGCAGAGTCCACATGCAAATGAGCAACAGTAGCAGTCAAGGACGCTATGTCATGTAACTGCTTAAAGGACTGACCAGCAACAACAACAGGTGCGGGAGGACGCTCGACGTCAACTCGAGACTGCCTTGACTGCTTAGACTGAGCAGTCAAAACAACTCTAGACTGCGGTGCTTGACGCTCAACGTCAAAACAAGTCAACTATGCTGGTTGGTGAACGTCCTGAACGTCAACAAGAGCAAGCGGCAGCGGCTGAACGTCCACAAGCGGCTGAGAGTCAACACAGGACTGCATCGAGTGAGGCTCTACAAAACACGATTGACGTGACTTTGTAACGTCAATGTCAACAGGACGAGCAAAGGCTCGTTTGGGCGGCTGACGGCCAGGATCTCGATCAGCTAAGCGGCCGGGATCATCGTGAACCTGCTCAACAGAATAGTCCTCCATAAGAGAGGCAAGCTTATTCTGCATGTCTTGCCGTACAACCCATTTAGGATCAACGGGAATGGTTGCGGTAAGAGACGAGGGTAACGTCTGTGACTGCAAAACCTTGCCTACAATAAGACTATCGGAGCCTGTGTTACGCTTTTGTTTAGGCGGCGAGCAGTCTTCCGATGACTGCATAGGGTCAGAGCTGTCCCAATGGCTACAACCAGGACGCTGGACCTGTCCTGAAAGGACTGACTTTCGCTTAAAGGGCCTCGAAACCTTGCTCCACGGTTTCTTACGAGAAAAGCCTTCGGATGACGAGGAGAAAATCGTCTCGCTCGTCTTATGGTAGGGGCGGTCTTGGTGAGACACGCCTGAAACCATAGAGGGAACGTCTGTTCGCTGATCAAGGCCTCTCGAACCCATAAGTCGTACGACATTACTTCTCCCCTGGGCTTGGGAGCTTGCAAGAGGTCTCGGACTAGGCGAACGACAGGCACGAACAGACGAACCCTCGGTCGCAACACTGATAACACTTTGCGCAATTATCACTTTATCACTACGATTTTCTGTTTTGCACTTACTTCACTGAAATCGAATTTTTCAACAATTCACATTAGGCATGAATAAAACTGATTTCTACCTGAAGCACGCAATTCTACCCTCATCAAAAGGTTATAATTGCGAAATAAGTCGTATAATGTAAGCACATTAATACAAGCAAAAAACAGTAAACATATTAAGATAAAAAGATCAGTGGCTGGGAAGGAGACTAAACACTAGTTCATTCAAAACTACGTTTTCAATCTCTCACCGTACAGTGCCTTGGGACGAGAATAAAAACTAAAAACGTTTTATCCTTTCTCCCCGTACAGAGACTAGGGACGAGAGTAAAAAACTGACTCGAGAACAACGTTACTCGCTTGGGACGAGAATAAAGATCGGAACGTTCTCTCTTCCTCTCTCTCTCTCTCTCTCTCTTGATTTCGCACCGAAGAGAAAAGCCCACTTACCTTTCGTCAATAAACAGGTTATTTGACCAAAGGAAAAAACTGAAAGGTTTTTCAATTAACAAGTTCCTTTAAAATGGTATTTAAAACATTTAAGTTTGAAAGAAGAATGAACAAAACGTCAGAATCGATTACTCTTGCTGCAAAGTGAAACCGTGATTCTCTCTCTCTCAATCGTAACGATAGAGCGCAAACTGCGTAGCATAAATAAACTAAACGTTAGTTCATCTTTGAAACAGTACGAAGACTATTCAAAGAAAATCTTCCATAAAATATCTACTAAAAAAAATTCATTTAATAAGTTTTAAATCATTTGCTCTGTAAAAGTTATTTACGATTGAAAGGGCTCAACGTTGTTTAACTTCGGTTTCCAAGTTAGGACCGCCTACTCTCGGATTAGGGGAGGAATAGGTAAGGTCGCATATAAACAAATCATTAAAATTTATCTTGATGTTTATTATAAATGGAAAGCTAATCGAAGAGGCCTAATAAAGGCGGTTGAGATATAAAATATATAGAGGAAAATCTATAATTAACAACAACAATTTATAACATGATAAGATAATTGCTAAAAGTCTAAAACACACTTCCGTACTAAGGGAAGGGTCGGCCATTTAAAAGTCAAAGAAAGTCCAAAAAACAATCCAAAGTCATCAACATTTAAATCTATCCAAAAACGAGTTCAAGATTTAAGTTGAAGATAAAACACCTGCACTGCGAAAGCTCAAACCAAAAGGAAGTACTTCACCAAGACTGTTGAAAAACTCCAGGTTAACAGCGAGTAATGGTACGTCTTGTCGATCAGACCGACAGAGAAAAATTGGGTCTGTTTACATGTATATGCGGTATCTGGCCGATAGTTGGCGCTAGTGGGCACACCCGCAACCTTCATAGCGATCGCTCGCGAGTTTTTGTGTGTTTTTCTGTCGAGCCGCCGGAGGCTCAGCTATTATATATTCACCGGCTAAGTTAAATATTTAAAATCTAATAGTCATGACTTTTTGGGATTATAACAGGTATATGTAGTACCTCACACATCTTAATAGCTAATGACACCTGAAATTGCTTACCGATTGATTGATTGATTTTAAGTTTTCTGGCATTGTGACATCAAAGGTTATTCACGCCGATATTGTTATTTTCAAGTTTTTATAGTTTATATATGAAAGACTTATTTTAATGTTATTATTGTTCTGTAACTTTTTTTTTTAGTTTTTCCTTATTTCCTTTCCTCACCGAGCTATTCTCCCTGTTGGAGCCCTTCGGCTTATAGCATCCTGTTTCTAAAACTAGGGCTGTAGCTTGGCGAGTAATAATAATAATAATACAGTAATAAAGAATGAAAGGAAATTAAATTTAAAACTATTAAGAGAAGTCCTTATGATGGTTAAATAGCTTTCAGAAGACCTGAAATCTAAAAAAAAATCATTGGCATAGAATAACACATTCTGCCCAAGAACCTTGGCAAGGACGAACCTCCCATCAAATGCTTACAAACCTCGGGAATCCCTGCACAACATCAGGCAGACTGGACGAAGGCTTCAGCGGCTCCTTAGCTCTCGGTTCCTTATTCTGAAGTTCCCAAAGTGGAACAGGGGCTGTTGCACTACTGGCACTGGAGCACCTTCCTTTCCCTTCGCCAATGTTGTCCGCTTGATCGCCCAACGGGAAATTCGGATGAAAGTCTCCTGGAGTTGTCGGCGTCTGTGGCTGGGACTCGTACGACATGGCATCTTCGCTTTCACTCATGCTTCCCTCGCGTTTACCTGAGGAATGTGATTTTACCTGGGTTAAGTTTGGAATTGGCTCTTCTGTAGATGAATCTATCAACAGTACCCTTTGGTAAGGATATAGTTCTAGTTTTAAGTTAAGGTTAAAGAAAAGTTATGGTTAGACAAAAGCGTACTAGAAGGGGTTACATCGAAAGTTGTAAGTATACTGTACATCATAATTACATAACATTTTATGGTGTTAAAAATGTTCACATAAAATCCTACTATGTATTACACTAAAGTGGTTTTTTTAATACATTAAGTCTTGTTGCATTTGGAGGGCAGGGCAAGGTCAAACACCAATCTTTCATATGCTTTCTTTTCCAACAAGAACTTGGTAAAGAGGAAGCCCACGGCCAGAAACTTGGCACACTTACCCATAATCTTCTGAAGTGGTTTTCTAAAATGCTTTGAAATCTTTGGAAAATTATGCGTCTCTTCCAAGATCCCACCACTCGATTTCCTTTCCAGAGGGTTATGACTTAGACACTCAGCTGAGGCTACACAAAAAAAAAAATACAATTCTTTCAATAAAATATTGAAATATTTTCAAAGGAAACCCATTACTTTTAGAGCTGATTCACACTATTGGTCCGGTCGCAGTCCGCAGTTGAAATATTGTTACACGATTTTAAATGGAAGCATTCACACCAGCACTCCGGTCCGCTCTCGCTCCGGTCATGATAGAAAGAAATCAATATGTCCCATAACAGGGTAATGTTCACTGCGTAAATACATTTCCTAGTATCACTGAACAATATTCCTATACAATTATACTTTTTCTTCATATTTATCATTTTTCCAAGACACTGATAGAACCGAGAGCAAACCAAAGGTGTGAACACCCCAGTACCTAGACCGAACCGAGACTGGAGCCTGACCAGACCGATAGAGTGAATCAACCCTAAAAGCCTAATCATTCAATGTGTAATATCCATCACAAGAAGTAACAGTAGAAGCTTAGATGGCTCAGGAAGGTTGCATGCACGCAAGTCCCCAGTAGTCTATGGTAGTTCAGATTTAGTATAAATTGTAATGATTATATTTCATTTTAACCAGACTTCTTTTTAATAGGTTTTTGATAACAGCATGGAAAGGGAAAGGGAAGTAAGGTTGAAAATGAATAACAGTTTGGCAGCTTAGTCTAGCGCAATCTAGTACATAACGTAGAATTCGCACTATAGTCAACATATATTACAAAGACACCACAAGAATTTCAAACATTTTCAGCTCCAAAAATCGAACAAAAATTTGAGAAATTTTCTGCTCCAGAGATTAAACAAAAATCTAGAGGTTGAACAACTTGAAAGAACCTGTATGAACTGAGACAAAGGCAACGGAACCAGTTATTATTTCTAAAAATAGCCAAGATACAATTCCAGTTGGAAAAGCAGGATGTTATCAGCCCAACGGCTCCAACGGGGGAAAAATGCCCCAGTGAGTTAAGTTAGAATACAGTAGTGTGCCCGAGTGTACCCTCAAGCAAAAGAACTCTAACCCAAGACAGTGGAAGACCACAGCACAGAGGCTACAACACTACCCAAGACAAAAGAATAATGGTTTGCTTTTGGAGTGTCCTTCTCCTAGAAGAGTTGCTTACCATAGCTAAAGTCTCTCTTCTACTTCGTCCAGTGATAAAGGAAACAATGGCAAAATGGGCCGAGGTATGTGATTTGGTAGAAAAATGATATTTTAATTATAAAATAAATTTTTGAATATACTTACCCGGTGAATATATAATAGCTGCAACTCTGTTGCTCGACAGACAAAAAACAGTAAAAACTCGCCAGCGATCGCTATACAGGTTGTGGGTGTGCCCACCAGCGCCAACTGTCGGCCAGATACCACTCTCGATGTAATCAAAGACTCAATTTCTTCTCATCCCACTGCGTCTCTATTGGGGAGGAAGGGAGGGTCGTTTAATTTATATATTCACCGGGTAAGTATATTCAAAAATTTATTTTATAATTAAAATATCATTTTTAAATATTTAACTTAGCCGGTGAATATATAATAGCTGATTCACACCCAAGGAGGTGGGTAGAGACCAGAATTAAATATGTTTACATCGTATAAGCTAAGAGTTTTTTTATTTCATTTTGGCAGTTATCATTATAACAAAACCAAAATAAATAGGTACCTGGTAAGGAAGTCGACTTAGACGATTACTCTGCCTTGTAAGTACGTCTTCCTTACGGAGCCCAGCGATCCTCTTAGGATGCTGACAGACCCCCAGGAGCTGAAGTATCAAGGGCTGCAACCCATACAACAGGACCTCATCAAACCCCTAATCTGGGCGCTCTCAAGAAATGACTTTGACCACCCGCCAAATCAACCAGGATGCGAAAGGCTTCTTAGCCTTCCGGACAACCCATAAAAACATTAAAACATTTCAAGAGACAGATTAAAAGGATATGGAATTAGGGAATTGTAGTGGTTGAGCCCTCACCCACTACTGCACTCGCTGCTACGAATGGTCCCAGTGTGTAGCAGTTCTCGTAAAGAGACTGGACATCTTTCAAGTAAAATGACGCGAACACTGACTTGCTTCTCCAATAGGTTGCGTTCATGATACTTTGCAGAGATCTATTTTGCTTAAAGGCCACGGAAGTTGCTACAGCTCTAACCTCGTGCGTCTTAACCTTAAGCAAAGATCAGTCTTCCTCACTCAAGTGTGAATGAGCTTCTCGTATTAACAATCTGATAAAACATGACAAAGCATTCTTTGACATATGCAAGGATGGTTTCTTAACCGAACACCATAACGCTTCAGATTGGCCTCGTAAAGGTTTAATACGAGCTAAATAGAACTTAAGAGCTCTAACAGGGCATAAGACTCTTTCTAGTTCATTACCTACGATCTCCGATAAGCTGGGAATATCGAAAGATTTAGGTCAAGGACGAGAAGGTAGCTCATTTTTGGCTAGAAAACCAAGTTGCAGAGAACAAGTAGCTTTTTCTGACGAAAATCCGATGTTCTTGCTGAAGGCATGAATCTCACTGACTCTTTTAGCCGAGGCTAAGCATACCAGGAAAAGAGTCTTAAGAGTGAGATCTTTCAGGGAGGCTGACTGTAAAGGCTCAAACCTGTCTGACATGAGGAATCTTAGGACCACGTCTAAATTCCACCCAGGAGTAGCCAAACGACGCTCCTTAGTGGTCTCGAAAGACTTAAGGAGGTCTTGCAGATCTTTATTGTTGGAAAGATCTAAGCCTCTATGCCGGAAGACCGATGCCAACATGCTTCTATAGCCCTTGATCGTGGGAGCTGAAAGGGATCGTCCTTTTCTCAGGTATAAGAGAAAATCAGCTATTTGGGCTACAGAGGTACTGGTCGAGGATACAGAAACTGACTTGCACCAGTCTCGGAAGACTTCCCACTTCGATTGGTAGACTCTAATGGTAGACGCTCTCCTTGCTCTAGCAATCGCACTGGCTGCCTCCTTCGAAAAGCCTCTAGCTCTCGAGAGTCTTTCGATAGTCTGAAGGCAGTCAGACGAAGAGCGTGGAGGCTTTGGTGTACCTTCTTTACGTGTGGCTGACATAATAGGTCTACTCTTAGAGGAAGACTTCTTGGAAAGTCTACCAGCCATCGAAGTACCTCGGTGAACCATTCTCTCGCGGGCCAGAGGGGAGCAACTAACGTCAACCTTGTCCCTTCGTGAGAGGCGAACTTCTGCAGTACCTTGTTGACAATCTTGAATGGTGGGAATGCGTATAGGTCTAGGTGAGACCAGTCTAGGAGAAAGGCATCTATATGTATTGCTGCTGGGTCCGGGACTGGAGAGCAATAGATTGGAAGCCTCTTGGTCAGCGAGGTTGCAAAGAGATCTATGGTGGGTTGACCCCAAGTCGCCCAAAGTCTCTTGCACACATCCTTGTGGAGGGTCCATTCGGTTGGAATTACTTGACCTTTCCGACTGAGACAATCTGCTAGGACGTTCAAGTCGCCCTGGATGAACCTCATTACTAGGGAGATGCCTCAATCTTTTGACCAGATGAGCAGGTCCCTTGCGATCTCGTACAACGTCAGTGAGTGGGTACCTCCCTGTTTGGAGATGTACGCCAAGGCCGTGGTGTTGTCCGAGTTTCCTTCCACCACTTTGCCTCGAAGGAGATACTCGAAGCTTCTCAAGGCCAGATGAACCGCCAAAAGCTCCTTGCAGTTGTTATGCATGCTCCTCTGACTCGAGTTCCACAGACCTGAGCATTCCCGACCGTCCAGCGTCGCGCCCCAGCCCAAGTCCGATGCGTCCGAGAAGAGAACGTGGTTGGGTATCTGTCCTGCCAGGGGAAGACCCTCTCTTAGGCTGATATTGTTCTTCCACCAAGTCAGACACGACTTTATCTTTTCGGAAATCGGGATCGAGACCGCCTCTAGCGTCTTGTCCTTTTTCCAGTGAAAAGCCAGATGGAATTGAAGAGGACGGAGGTGTAGTCTTCCTAATGATACAAATTGCTCCAGGGATGACAGCGTCCCTACCAGACTCATCCACAGCCTGACTGAGCAGCGTTCTTTCTTCAGCATCTTCTGGATGGAGAGCAGGGCTTGATCTATTCTGGGGGCCGACGGAAAAGCCCGAAAAACTTGACTGTGAATCTCCATCCCTAAATACAGAATAGTTTGGGATGGGACCAGCTGTGACTTTTCCAAATTGACTAGGAGTCCCAATTCCTTGGCCAGATCTAGAGTCCAATTGAGATCCTTCAGACAGCGATGACTGGAAGAGGCTCTGAGAAGCCAGTCGTCCAAGTACAGGGAGGCTCTGATCTCCGATAGCTCGAAACTGGTACCCCACATTCCTGTAAACAAACCTCAGAAACGGTTGGGAATCCGGGTGTATAGGAATGTGGAAGTATGCCTCCTGAAGGTTGAGAGAGACCATCCAGTCGCCTTCCATAAATGCTGTCAAGACAGCCTGGTAGACTTCATCGCGAAGTTTGTCTTGACAATGAACACATTGAGCGCACTTGCCTCTTACGTACTCCTGCAGTGAACATGGTTGCCAAATCATGGAGCCATCCCTGAGGGACTTGTCTCTGCAGAGAACGTGGCTGTCAGATCATTGGAGCCATCCCTGAAAGCCTTGTTTATGCATGACATAATTGTACAGCAAAACTTCAAAGGCTTGAAAACAGCTGTGAAGTTGACCTGTAAAATCTTGGAGCGTCTCCTGGCCAGGCGCCAGGGAGAGTCTACGAGATTTAAGAAGTCTATCTGGGCAGAGGCAGGAACTCCCAAGCCGAGAACTTCTCTCGTGTCATATCAGACTCTCGCTCTATAAGCCAGTTTAAAAGAAGGGAAAGCAAAGGCTGTATCCCCCAAACTCCTCCTGGTGATAAACCAGTCGCCTAGCAAACGTAAAGCTCTCTAGGAGAGCGAGAGAGCACTAGCTTATAAAACAACGGCTTCGAAGTAGCTAGGCCTAGTGTAAGCTCTGACGTTTAGGCGAACGAGGAGCAGCAGTTACAAAAAGATCCGGACAAAGATCCTTAAAAATCAGCATGATTTAATTAAAGTCCATAGCGGGCTAAGCAGCTTTAGGCTCCTCTCCATCTGACAGAGTCCTCAAGGGAATATCAGTAGGAGGGGGAACAGCAACTTCCTCATCTAAAGGAACCTTGTCCGATAATAGCTGAGTCTCAAGCAAGGGAGAGACCTACTGTGGTGGCAATGCTTTACAAGCAGAGTCCACACGCACTGGTGCATTAGTAGCGGACCAGGACGCAACGTCATGTAACTGCTTGACAGTCTGTGAACTGTTAACAACAACAGGAGAGAGAGACCAGGATGCAACGTCATGTAACTGCTTGACAGTCTGTGAACTGTCAACAACAACAGGTGCGTGAGGACGCACAGCGTCCACTCGAGACTGCTTTGACCGCCTAGATTGAGCAGTCAAAACAACTCTAGAATGCGGAGGTTGACGCACAGCGTCAAAACAAGTCAACTCCGATTGTTAGCGAACGTCCTGAACGTCAACAGGAGCATCAGCAAGTGGCCTAACGTCCAAATGTGGCTGAAAATCCACACGAGACCGCATCGAGTGTGGTTCTAAACAACCTGACTGACGTGACTTAGCTACGCCAACGTCACCAGGACGCACAAAGGAACGTTAGGTTGGCTGAAAGCCAGGATCTCGATGAGATAAACGGCTAGGCTCAACGTACTAATCGGCAGAATAGTCTTCCATAAGGGAGGCAAACTTATTCTGCATGTCTTGCCGTACAACCCATTTAGGATCAACGGAAATGGTTGCGGTAAGAGACGAGGGTAACGTCTGTGACCGCAAAACCTTGCCAACAAAAAGACTCTCGGAGTCTGTGTTACGCTTTTGTTAGGCGGCGAGCAGTTTTCCAATGACTGCATAGGGTCAGAGCTGTCCTAATGGCTGTAACCAGGACGCTGGACCTGTCCTGAAAGGACTGACTTTCGCTTAAGGGCTCCGAAACCTTGTGACAGGTTTCTTATGCGAAAAGCCTTCGGATGACGAGGAGAAAATTGTCTCTCTCGCCTTATGGTAGGGGAGATCTTGGTAAGATACACCCGATACCATAGAGGGAACGTCTGTTCGCTGATCAAGGCCTCTCGAACCCATAAGTCGTACGACATTACTTCTCCCCTGGGCTTGGGAGCTTGCAAGAGGTCCCGGACTAGGTGAACGACAGGCACGAACAGACGAACCCTCGGTTACGCAACACTGTAACACTTTGCGCAATATCACTTTATCACTACGATTTTCTGTTTGCACTTATTTCACTGAAATAGAAACTTTTACTGATTTCTACCTGAAGCACGCAATTCTACCCTCATCAAAAGGTAGTAAATGCGAAATCAGTCGTATAATGCAAGCACATTAATACCAGCAAAACACAGTAAACATCTTTTAAGATAAAAAATTCAGTGGCTGGGGAAGAGACTAAACACTAGTTCATTCAAAACTACGTTTTCAATCTCTCACCGTACATTGCCTGGGGACGAGAATAAAACTAAAAACGTTTTATCCTTTCTCCCCGTACAGAGACTAGGGACGAGAGTAACTCGAGAACAACGTTACCCGCTTGAACGGAACGTTTTCTCTCCTCTCTCTCCCTCCGTCTCTATCTCTCTCTCTCTCTCTCTCTCTCTCTCTCTCTTGATTTCGCACCTAAGAGAAGAGCCCAATTACTTTTCGTCAAAAAAACATGTTATTTGACCAAAGGAAAAAACTGAAAGGTTTTTCAATTAAAAAGTTCCTTTAAAATAGAATTTAAAACATTTAAGCTTTGAAAGAAGAATGAACAAAACGTCAGAATCGATTTACTCTTTCTGCAAAGTGAAACCGTGATACTCTCTCTCTCTATCGTAACGACAGAGCGCAAACTGCGTAGCATAAATAAACTAAACGTTAGTTCATCTTTGAAAACAGTACGAAGACTATTCAAAGAAAATCTTTCATAAAATATTTATTAAAAATATTCATTTAAAAAGTTTTAAATCATTAGCTCTTTAAAAGCTATTACGATTGAAAAGGGCTCAACGTTGTTTAACTTCGGTTTCCAAGTTAGGACCGCCTACTCTCAGGAAAGGTCGCATATAAACAAATCATTAAAATTTATTTTTTTTATGTTTATTATGAATGGAAAGTTAATCGAAGAGGCCTAATAAAGGCGGTGAGATATAAAATATATAGAGGAAAATCTATAATTAATTTATAACGTGATAAGATAATTGCTAAAGCCTAAACACACTTCCGTCTAAGGGAAGGGTCGGCCATTTAAAAGTCAAAGAAAGTCCATACTCTCTTTGTCATCAAAAATTAAATCTATCCAAAAACGAGTTCAAGATTTAAGATGAAGATAAAACACCTGCACTGCGAAAGCTCAAACCAAAATGATGTACTTCACCAAATATGTTGAGAAAACTCCAGGTTCTACAGCGAGTAAAAGTACGTCTTGTCGACACGTCGACAGAGAAGAAATTGAGTCTTTGTTTACATCGAGAGTGGTATCTGGCCGACAGTTGGCGCTGGTGGGCACACCCGCAACCTGTATAGCGATCGCTGGCGAGTTTTTACTGTTTTTTGTCTGTCGAGCAACAGAGTTGCAGCTATTATATATTCACCGGCTAAGTTAAATATTTAAAAATAACAGAGTTAAATATCACCTAGACAAAGCAGTAACAAGAATAGAAGGTGACTTTTTTTTTTTTTTTAATGATAATGCAGTCATTTCAGAAACATCTTAAAATGAAGGCAGAAACAATCCTCTCCAAATCAGTTTTTAGTAAAAAGAACATCAAATGAATTGCAAATCTGGAGAAAAAAAGATAAAAGAAAAGAACCCCATCAGGGAAATTGTCCAACATTTTAAACATTCTAAACAACACTTACACCTCCTCCTCCGCTCCTCACCACTTTCCACTTGAGACATCCACTCTCCGTAATACAGGTAAAGTGAAGTTCCAATTCATTTATTTCATATTTATCAATTTACCCCTTATTAACAGAACACAGGATTTGCAATGCTTGCTTACCAGAATACATGAAATATCACAGGAGGTTGGGATCAAGATAAATAGAAGAAAGACAGATGATGAGAATCAAATATGCAATGGAAGATGAAATATCATTGAAAGGAGAAAGGATTAATGAGGTAGAATCAATTAAGAAATGAAGATCTATGACTAATGCACATCCTTTAGAATTAGTGTTTAATGAAAGATTGATAAAAGCAAATTAGACAATGGCTAGGTTAAGTAAAATTTAGAAATCAAATTGCCTGAAATTATCTTTAAAACTGAGGCTATATATCAGTTTCGTAAGGTCACTGTTATTGTATGGACACGAGTCATGGTATACAATGAAACAATCTCTAATAGGAGATACATAAGTTATTTCCTAAGTCCACGAATCTATTCAAGAGATGACTAGACAGAAAAATTCAGAAAAGTACCATAGATTCTGGGTCACCCGAGTGCACGCACCGTTTTATTCGTGGGGCTTCACACTTATCTTATGTTTCTGGGGGGAAGATGAGTTTGAGAATTGCACACAATGAATGACTAGTCCATGCAAAAGAAAGGGCTTTAAGGGTTAAAGGAAAAGCCCAAGTAAAAACCAATTGCCTGGGTGGGATTTATATAATCCAATAAGAGGGGAATCTTGATGGACTATAGTGAAGTATTTTGAAACTGTAATATGTCTCTTTCTACTTAACAGTATAAATAAAGGTATTTTGTCACGTCTATATTAAAAGTTACACTCAAGTCTTAAAAATACTAAATTCCATTGGGTATGAATGTACATTAACTAAATGTAATGAGTATTCTTAAATGTCCTGGAAAAAGGTCATGCTTTCACATGCTTCTTATTCATTTCTACTATATCCACTTAAATTCACAATCTTTACTTTTAAACTTTGAATGATACTTTCTTGTAATTTAGACAAAAACAATAAAGAAGTATCTGTATTATTCAAAACACCAAAACCCATCAAAATATTAAATAAATAAACTCAATGACTAGATTTGTTTTTAGTTTATTTTCAACTAAAGAACTGCAACATCTGTTTACTTCCCATTATTCCAAAGGGATTAACATAACATTACTGACAACATACGGTTAAATATTCTAAAATCAAAGACATCTATGCTAGATAACACAAAAGGTGCAGTACTCGACGTGCGAGTACTTACGCACATAACTCTTTAACTTAATGTAGAATCAAATCACAACAAATCAGTTACCTGACGGCATAGTTGCTGTTTGGTCTGCCAAGGGAACTTTACTGTATGGACGATGGCGGAACGACTTTGTTTTATGCATAGGTTTATCCATTTCTACGGTGCTCGGTGATGCTGGAGGTGTTGACGTCCCTGAGTTTTCATCGCTCTGTCTATTCTGTACCTATGAAAAACAAAACAAAAGATTTTAATGAACATATTAAGCAACTCCAATACAATAATTACACTACTACACTGAAAATTCTTCAAACACCAGCAAAGATTCATTAATAAAATTGTAGATTTATTATTACCTCTGCCAAAGAGGTTATAAAACACCTGCATTTATTTATTCATTTATCTATTTGTTTGTCTGTGAGCAGGATTACGTCAAATCTTCATACCAAATTTTTAACAATGGTTAAGTACTGTTTTATACTCCGGAGGAACCCCCAAGTTTTGGAGATGATGCAGATCAAGAAAGTGATTCTTGTTATTATTATATGTAGATTCCTTCACGGTCAACATATGAAAAAGAGAAAGCTTGGTTTGGTCCGTAGAATGGAGTAAAATGTTTTCAATCTTCATTGTCGGAGGTCTGACATCTTTGATAGCCCTTGTTCATTAATAAAACATGGTTCCTTATTTTCCTATTTGGCGTGTCTATCAAGGGTTATATGACTTTTAGAACAGTAATAATCATGTTTAAAAGGCAAATCACAAAACCGGTACTAAATTTTTTAATGGTTTCTAAAATTCACTCACTCAAACACCTAAGGGAATGCATAAGTAGGCCACAATAAAAACAAGTTTTATACTTTCACTAATTTTTTGCTATTCATTCCAACAATCGGTTTTCACGTCCATTTGTAATTCATTCAATATTCATCCTTTTTCTTACTGCCCTCTTAATTCGATATGCTGCCTGGGTTACCTAAATAACATACCTCTAAAATCTTTCCCTCCATTATGAAAGTCATTAACCTTTATATAAGTTTATTTTTCATTATTCATTCCAGTCAATTGACGCCCTATTATTCAGAATAGTCTTAATAGTTAAAATTCAAGAACTTTGTGCATTGATTAAAATCATTAACTTTCCAGAATACATCAAACTAAAAAGAGTAGACTTTGCTTACTTGAACTGCATTGCTATAAGACGGTCGACGCAAGAGAACACCAGTTTCGCTTAATCTTCTACCTACTTCTGGCAAATGGGACGGAGGACATTCTGATGCCCGACGTTCTCCAATCACGTTTTCACTCTGCCTACGATGCAGTTTGTGGGGTGGTATATTGGGCTGGAAAAAAGAACGATGATGTTATAACATTATGTAACAGAGAAATGAAATTCAACAAATACCTTTTTGATTAAAATAAAACATTTCAAAATTATTTGTATTTTGCCAAACTACAAAAACATCAGTCTTTTCAAATAGGGATATATCTTCAGTCGAGCTGTAGAAAGTTCTTAACTTTTTAGACTTTCATCTCAAAGATATGAAAGTTCAATTCTAAAAAATCTTTCAATGAAACAATTTTATATATTAATTGATCTGCTATGAACCTGAAATAGATCTTGAATACTTCGAGACTGTAAACGAAAAAACTAAATTAATCAAGTACCATACCTGGAAATTAGAAGCCGATTTCCGACGGGGTGGAGGCTGTTGTACCGGTTCGGGTTGTTCGGGAGTTACGGAGGCTACGGTAGTTACAGTTGTGACCGACGCTAACGACATCTCCTCTTCCTCTTTTAGCCTTTTCCTCTCAATAGCTTTTTGTTTCCTATATTCCTCTAGCATCACTTGGAATCGTCGACGCGTCATGTCTCCACGAACACAAGCCTAAAACAATATTTTTAGTGTAATTAACCAATCTTACATTTACTTAACCCTTTTACCCCCAAAGGACGTACTGGTACATTTCACAAAACTCATCCCTTTACCGCCATGGACGTACCGGTACGTCCTTGCAAAAAACTGCTATTTAAATTCTTTTTTGCATATATTTGATAATCTTATGAGAAACTTCAGGCATTTTCCAAGAGAATGAGACCAACCTGACCTCTCTATGATGAAAATTAAGGCTGTTAGAGCAATTTAAAAAAAAATATACAAAATGTGCTTGAAAAAAAATAACCCCTGGAGGTTAAGGGTTGGAAATTTCCAAATAGCCCGGGGGTAAAAGGGTTAAGAGATTTAACTTAATTTACTCTCAATAAATGAAAAGTGATGGAGAGACAGAAATTGAATGTGTTTGAGATGAAGTGTCTAAGGAGTATGGCTGGTGTATCTCGAGTAGATAGGGTTAGGAACGAAGTGGTGAGGGAGAGAACGGGTGTAAGAAATGAGTTAGCGGCTAGAGTGGATATGAATGTGTTGAGGTGGTTTGGCCATGTTAAGAGAATGAAAAATGGTTGTCTGCTAAAGAAGGTGATGAATGCAAGAGTTGATGGGAGAAGTACAAGAGGAAGGCCAAGGTTTGGGTGGATGGATGGTGTGAAGAAAGCTCTGGGTGATAGGAGGATAGATGTGAGAGAGGCAAGAGAGCGTGCTAGAAGTAGGAATGAATGGCGAGCGATTGTGACGCAGTTCCAGTAGGCCCTGCTGCTTCCTCCGGTGCCTTAGATGACCGCGGAGGTAGCAGCAGTAGGGGAGTCAGCATTATGAAGCTTCATCTGTGGTGGAAATGTGGGAGGTTGGGCTGTGGCACCCTAGCAGTACCAGCTGAACTCGGTTGAGTCCCTGATTAGGCTGAAGGAACATAGAGAGTAGAGGTCCCCTTTTTGTTTTGTTTCATTGTTGGTGTCGGCTACCCCCCAAAATTGGGGGAAGTGCCTTGGTATATGGATGGGACTCTCAATATATAAAAACCTTCTCTCATGTAGGATAACTTTTCCCTTACAAGATTCTTTCTATATAAAATTTCAAAACTGCGACCCATACTACCACAATTTCAAACAATTTGGTCAGCATGGAGGCAAACATTCACTAAACTACATGAAACTTGGTCTCTGTGAAGGATACAAAATATGGTAATAATGATTTTATTTGCAATGCCTAGCATTCACTTTCACAGAGTAAGCCAGTACTTGTATCTAAAGTAAAGCTTTGGTAATGATACTTTAAGGCCAATATTATAAAAAAAGGGTATTGCAAATTGTTAATTACAACCAGTAATGCCAATGCTTTGATGTACATGGCTGAAGTGTACTCTACCTTCTTAGAGATTGAAACATAACAACAAGTTAAACTGAGTCCGGTATAAAGGTTTACAAGAGTAAAACTGAAGTCCTAATAAGTGAATGTCCTCGACAAATATATCAAAACAATACGTATACAAACAAACCTGGAAATGTATGAGAGATCTTCGGAAATTCTGGTACCACTTTCGAACTTTGTGACCTCGCCAAACTTTTTGAATGTAGGTAGCTGCGTGATTCCTCAACCGCAATTTTGCCAATGTTTGCTGGGCAAGCCAGCTTCTTACATAAGCCTATAAATAAAGAGCACTGTTTACTAACCACAACCAGGTTAACCTCAATATCTCAATCACCTAAAGGAATCAAAAGTATAAATGTTAGAATCTCAAAATACATTTCGATCTCTCTCTTTTCATACCTGCAGTCTGATGACAGCCACTCTGAATGTGAGGAAGTTTTGGCGCTGGTGTATGGTTCGATACCACCTCTGTATGAGGATGATCCGAGACAAGATAGTTTGGTGGAGCTGTGCATCCAATTTTTGTTTCTGAGATTCTCGCATAAATATCTTATTGTGGCCCATCTGATACTCGGATTCATCTAACTGCATACTTTGCAAAAAAGTTCGTACATCTGCTTGGGAGCTGAAATAAAAGAAAAGAAGACTATTTAAATTTAAAATAACAATCCATTTACAGATGATATTCATGAACAAAAGCAAGGGAGTAATTTTTTACTAGAAAATAATAACTGCAATAACAACAATAATTTTGAACACAAAGAGTAAAACACACACTTCAATCCGAATATCATCTCGGCATTATTCCTAAGACCCTATCCTATATAAGTCAACTAGGAAATTATGCCCCATCCACACTAACATTCACACAAAGTGCAGGTGTTGTGGGAGAAAGGTCGGTATTATGAAAAAGAGACATGTTCCAGTAAAAACATTTCATATATATAAATATGTTATTTTCATTAGTAAAATAAATTTTTGAATATACTTACCCGATGATCATGTAGCTGTCAACTCCGTTGCCCGACAGAAATCTACGGTCGGGATACGCCAGCGATCGCTATCCAGGTGGGGGTGTACTCAACAGCGCCATCTGTGGTCAGGTACTCAAGTACTTCTTGTCAACAAGAACTCAATTTTCTCCTCGGTCCACTGGTTCTCTATGGGGAGGAAGGGCGGGTTCTTTAATTCATGATCATCGGGTAAGTATATTCAAAAACTTATTTTACTAATGAAAATAACATTTTTCAATATTAATCTTACCCGATGATCATGTAGCTGATTCACACCCAGGGTGGTGGGTGGAGACCAGCATACATGTTAACAAAGAAGCTAAGTATCCCGTATTTCATTTTATTAGTTATTCAAAAATAACATAAAATAAATAAGTACCTGGTAAGGAAGTCGACTTGAACCATTACTCTGCCTTTATTAAGTACGTCTTCCTTACTGAGCGTAGCGGTCCTCTTAGGATGCTGAACGACTCTTAGGTGCTGAAGTATAAAGGGCTGCAACCCATACTAAAGGACCTCATCACAACCTCTAACCTCGGCGCTTCTCAAGAAAGAATTGACCACCCGCCAAATCAACAAGGATGCGGAAGGCTTCTTAGCCGACCGTACAACCCATAAAAAGTATTCAAGAGAAAGGTTAAAAAGGTTATGGGATTATGGGAATGTAGTGGCTGAGCCCTCACCTACTACTGCACTCGCTGCTACGAATGGTCCCAGGGTGTAGCAGTTCTCGTAAAGAGACTGGACATCTTTGAGATAGAATGATGCGAACACTGACTTGCTTCTCCAATAGGTTGCATCCATAACACTCTGCAGAGAACGGTTCTGTTTGAAGGCCACTGAAGTAGCCACAGCTCTCACTTCATGTGTCCTTACCTTCAGCAAAGCAAGGTCTTCTTCCTTCAGATGAGAATGTGCTTCCCTAATCAGAAGCCTGATGTAGTAAGAAACTGCGTTCTTAGACATTGGAAGAGAAGGCTTCTTGATAGCACACCATAAGGCTTCTGATTGTCCTCGTAAAGGTTTTGACCTTTTTAGAAAGTACCTAAGAGCTCTAACTGGGCAAAGTACTCTCTCCAGTTCGTTCCCCACCAAGTTGGACAGGCTTGGGATCTCGAACGACTTAGGCCAAGGACGTGAAGGAAGCTCGTTTTTAGCCAAAAACCGAGCTGCAAGGAACATGTAGCCGTTTCAGATGTGAAAACTATGTTCCTGCTGAAGGCGTGGATCTCACTTACTCTTTTAGCTGTTACCAAGCACACGAGGAAAAGAGTTTTTAATGTTAGGTCCTTAAAAGAGGCTGATTGGAGAGGTTCAAATCTTGATGACATAAGGAACCTTAGGACCACGTCTAGATTCCAGCCTGGAGTGGACAACCGACGTTCCTTTGAGGTCTCAAAAGACCTAAGGAGGTCCTGTAGATCTTTGTTGGTGGAAAGATCCAAGCCTCTGTGGCGGAAAACCGCTGCCAACATACTTCTGTAACCCTTGATCGTAGGAGCTGAAAGGGATCTTACGTTCCTTAGATGTAACAGGAAGTCAGCAATCTGGGTTACAGTGGTACTGGTTGAGGAAACTGCATTGGCCTTGCACCAGCTTCGGAAGACTTCCCATTTAGACTGATAGACTCTGAGAGTGGATGTCCTCCTTGTTCTGGCAATCATTCTGGCTGCCTCCTTCGAAAAGCCTCTAGCTCTTGAGTCTTTCGATAGTCTGAAGGCAGTCAGACGAAGAGCGTGGAGGTTTGGGTGTACCTTCTTTACGTGAGGTTGACGTAGAAGGTCCACTCTTAGAGGAAGAGTCCTGGGAACGTCGACCAGCCATTGCAGTACCTCTGTGAACCATTCTCTCGCGGGCCAGAGGGGAGCAACCAAACGTCAGCCGTGTCCCTTTGTGAGAGGCGAACTTCTGAAGTACCCTGTTGACAATCTTGAACGGCGGGAATGCATACAGGTCGAGATGGGACCAATCCAGCAGAAAAGCATCCACGTGAACTGCTGTTGGGTCTGGAATCGGAGAACAATACAACGGGAGCCTCTTGGTCATCGAGGTAGCGAACAGATCTATGGTTGGCTGACCCCACAGGGCCCAAAGTCTGCTGCAAACATTCTTGTGAAGGGTCCACTCTGTGGGGATGACCTGACCCTTCCGGCTGAGGCGATCTGCCATGACATTCATATCGCCCTGAATGAACCTCGTTACCAGCGTGAGCTTTCGATCTTTTGACCAGATGAGGAGGTCCCTTGCGATCTCGAACAACTTCCTCGAATGAGTCCCTCCCTGCTTGGAGATGTAAGCCAAGGCTGTGGTGTTGTCGGAGTTCACCTCCACCACCTTGTTTAGCTGGAGGGACTTGAAGTTTATCAAGGCCAGATGAACCGCCAACAACTCCTTGCAATTGATGTGAAGTGTCCTTTGCTCCTGATTCCATGTTCCCGAGCATTCCTGTCCGTCCAATGTCGCACCCCAGCCCGTGTCTGATGCGTCCGAGAAGAGACGGCGGTCGGGGGTCTGAACAGCCAAAGGTAGACCTTCCTTGAGAAGAAAGCTGTTCTTCCACCACGTTAGAGTAGACCTCATCTCTTCGGAAACAGGAACTGAGACCGTCTCTAGCGTCATGTCCTTTATCCAGTGAGCAGCTAGATGATACTGAAGGGGGCGGAGGTGGAGTCTCCCTAACTCGATGAACAGGGCCAGCGATGAAAGTGTCCCTGTTAGACTCATCCACTGCCTGACTGAGCATCGATTCCTTCTCAGCATGCTCTGGATGCATTCTAGGGCTTGGTTGATCCTTGGGGCCGACGGAAAAGCCCGAAAAGCTCGACTCTGAATCTCCATACCCAGGTAGACAATGGTCTGGGATGGGACGAGCTGGGACTTCTCTAAATTGACCAGGAGGCCCAGTTCCTTGGTCAGATCCATAGTCCATCTGAGATTTCTCCAGACAGCGACGACTTGTGGGAGCTCTTAAAAGCCAGTCGTCTGACGGAGCCGGACAAAAGATCATGGTACTGCTGCACAGTCTGTGAACTGTCAACCATGGGGAAGCGAGGGAGTACAGCGACAACCCGAAACTGTCTAGACTGTCTGGGTAGTACAGACAACTCCTTATCGGGTTGCTGAGGTTGCCGCACTGCGTCACAACAAGTCACCTCTGCTGGTTGTTGAACGTCTTCCCAGTGACACACTGACTCCGTAAAAAAAATCCTCTATCAAGGACTAAGCTTGGACTGCATGTCTTGCAACAAAGCTCAAGGTCTATGGGAGCAGGTGTGGCAACAGACGGGGTTAGCGACTGAAGCGGAACCATTTACCCTCCCTGGAAGCATGTTATGCTTAAATAAAAGTCCATAGGAGGCTAAGCAGCTTAAGGCTCCTCTCCAAATGACAGAGTCCTCAAGGGAATATCAGAAGGAGGGAGAACAGCACTTTCTCATCTACAGGAACCATATCCGAGAAAAGCTAGGTTCTCTCAGTGAGGGTTTCACTGGTGCAAAAGCAGCAGACCAGAAGGCAACGTTATGAAACTGCTTGACAGTCTGTGAATTGTCAAAAACTGAACTGTCAACCACAACAGGAGCGTGAGGACATACAGCACTGGTGTATAAGTAGCAGACCAGAAGGCAACATCATGTAACTGTATGACAGTTTGTGAGTTGGCAACAACCAAAGTTGTGTGGGGAAGCCTCAACTCCTGCCTGACTAGTTTGCTGCTGGCGAGTGGCGGAGACCACAGTGTGTTGCGGAGGCTGACACACCGTGTCAAAACACGGCAGCTTGTGGTAGCTCCCGCACAGCAACGGAGTGCTCTGTGTGTTGGAGTCATCATACATCTGGCAGGGTTGACTGTGCATGGGTGGAGGAGCTCTCACAACAAGAGTGTGAGAGCAGGAAGCCATGCCAGGCGCACAACCGTGGGAGGTGTAGGCCCATGGGTGCATCGTCAACCTTCTCCGCAGTCGGAGTGTGGGAGCTGGCAACAACAAAAGCAGAGTGCTGGTGCGTGGGAGGGGCTGCGGTGGGTTAAGGAGCATGCGGTATGGTAAGCAGAGCATGCTGTAAGGTATGCAGAGCATGCTGTAAGGTATGCAGAGCATGCTGTAAGGTATGCAGAGCATGCTGCATGGGCAGCGGAGAATGCCGCATAGAGCTGGAACCCGGCAGCTCTACAGAACCCTCCCACTGCTGATGCGGTAGCTCACGCATGTTAGCAGATGGTGCAGCAAGAACATGCGTCTGGCAGGGTGGACTGCGCATCGGTGGTGGAGCTCTCACAGGTGGAGGGTGGGAGCAGGCAGCCGCAGTATCTGCAGAGCGCACAACCTCGGCGGGTTGTAGGTTAACAGGCTGCATTGTCAACCTTCCAGCATGATACTCCTGCATGAAGGAGCAAGCTGAGACTATATAGTCTGCAGCATGGACCACTAGTGTCTATGAAAGACAACAACAAACGGAGCTACTGTCCGTTGTGACTGAGGGTCTAAAACAGCTGGTGCGGCAACAGACGGAGTTACTGCCTGTTGCGGTACCACCTAGCCTCTCTTGGGAGGTGTGCAGTTGTCGTACTGCAGCGAGTCCGAACTGACCCAGTGGCTACACCTAGGCCGTTGGACTTGCGCGGAAGGGACCGACTTGCACTTAAAAGCTGCAAGATTTGGTCCATGGTTTCTGCGAGAAACCTCTTCCGCAGACGAGGAATAAATGGGCTCTCTCGTCTTTGTGTGGGTGGGATGATCACGTCGGCAACGTGTGTAGATACACCCGAAACCACGGAGGGAAACGTCTGTTCGTCGATCAAGGCCTGAGGAACCCATAAGTCCTTCGACATTACTTCTCCCCTGGGCTTGGGAGCTTGTAAGAGGTATCGGACTAGGTGAACAACTGGCACGAACAGACAAACCCTCGAACGCAACACTGTAACACTTTGCGCATATCACTTTATCACTTTTGATTTTCTGTTTGCACTTATTTCACTGAACTCGAAACTTTAAGTGGTTTGTACCTGAAACACGCAATCCTATCCTTCATTAAAAGGTAGTAATTGCGAAAACAGTATTACAATGTAACAGAAAAACATAATGAAGGATAAAGAATTCAGTGGCTGGAAAAGAGACTAAACACTAGATCAAATAAACTACGTTTAAAATCTCTCACCGCATAAAGCCTGGGAACAAGAATAAAACTCTAGAAACGTTTAACCTTCTTCCCCTATAGCGACTAGGGAGAAGAGCAAAAAACGAGAACAACGTTACCCGCTTGAACGAAACGTTTATCCTCCTCTCTCTCCCTCCGTCTCTATCTCTCTCTCTCTCTCTCTTGACTTAGAACCTGAGAGATGAGCCCAATTAAGGGATTTTGACGAAGGAAAAATCTATTTCTGGGCGAGAGACCTGTGCCGCCCAGTGAAATGCTCCTTATGCACCATTTCAAAGGAATATATCTGCTAATATTACCAGAGAAAAAATGTAAAGGAATGCTAGGTTGAACTAGCTCGCTCACCTAATGGTGTCGGTATAGACTGGGGCGAAATACCAGAGGTCTCGTACCATTTAGATTTCTCCTCTTCGAAATCCCCCAATAGTGAGGTGCCGTTCAACCTCCCCTGCCTCGCAGACCAGTACTACTAACTCAACCCACGCTTGCCCAACACTCCTTTCAAGCACCTGTTTGATATAAGTCCAAGTGTTTTATTTCGTGTGTTTCATTGGATTTATCATCAACTTTCTCTCGATGGCCGATTCCCAAGATACCCCATCGAAGTTAAGTACCTTATCCATGAGTTTTTAACGAGACTGGGCAGTGTCATCTTTGTTTTTATTATTTAGAAGTGTTTATATATGAGCGGCGTCCCCGTTCTTTCTTTCGCCTCTGCCCTTTGTCTCGTTAGTTCGTCCGTCTTTTATATTCGTTCGATCCTTTAGGAGTTTTTTCCTTATATTCATTTAGTACATAACTTTATGCTTTCATATAGCAATATTCATTTAGTACACCGACTTTATGCTTTCATATAGCATTTATTTTATGTTATCCTATGATATCGGTGTTAGCGTTTCATCAGGAGTAGGTTATGTTGGTATGCCTGCATTCGTGCGTGTTGGTGGATAGCGTCAACATTGAGATTGTTTCGCTAGTTCTAGGAGCTTTAATTTCGACCATCTCACTTATTATTAGTAAAACCTTTTGTTTTATTACGCTCCACCTAGTTTTACGTTTGGTTCGAGTGGGACTCTCGCGTATTTTGTTGTTTTTACTGTTCGATCTACCGCTTCAGTAACTAGGTTGGTACCCCTGCTTTCCATCTGCTGATGGCGTCATGCTTCCTCCCATACCACTCGCCCGAGTCCCTCTCTCGCCATATTTTTTCTGCATGCCTAACCTTACTTACGTGATTTCGCTTTTAATTCATTAATTATTTTTATGTATTTGTGCATTGATATTATATTTATTGCTTACTCCGTTATGATCATATTTTTGGGATTTTCATGTCATGATTAGGGGATCTCCAGTTGGTAGCCCTGTCCACCACTGCGCACTGGCGATTTCCCTGTACCATTACACCCCCCCCCCCAACAAGTTGGGGAGGTTATTCCCTCCCCCCCCCTTCAGTGTACACCCTTCCTCTCACTCGATGGTTGTTGGTTATGATTTACGGGTCAAATATGCTTGTACCTCAGTCTTCCATCAACGTTCCGACATATTGAGGACTGAGTATACCAACGGGGTATGACTTAGTCTCATTCATTCATACCAAGCGGTTTCGTCTCCCCCCTCCCGTCGCCATCGGTCGGGGAGGGGGAAGGCCGGGACCACCGGGACTATCACACGTGATTAGTCGGTATATCTGCACCTTGGTGTAACCTTGCTTTTAATTACGGTTGTTAGAATGAGCACTTATATTAGGAGTGTCCTCCCCTACGGTACCTCATGCTATTATCGTCCGTATAGGACTTATTATATCCCATATCATTATTTTATATTCTACATGAATCATTACCTTTGTCCCGGTACCTCAGGTAAGGTAGGGGGGGGTTCCACTGGCTCCCCCCGCGCTCTCCCGTTGTACCCTCCCGTCATCAGACATCGGAGCCGCCGAGCTCTTAACTACATGATCGGTTGACACTGACACGGTTTTGATTAATATCCTCCCTCCGGGAGCCCTATTCATTACAGACATTAGTTTTTGATCATAATTGGCGTTTTCTATTTATGTACTTTAAGGATGTATCTTGGGTACTTTAAGTTTACTTTAAGTTACTTTAAGTTTACTTTAAGTTTACTTACCAACCCTGTTCCCCGGCCACGGGGGCCCCGGAACTAGTTATGATTATATATTAATCACTGTTTTTTGCATCCTTTTTCATACCCGGCTCTGCCGGATTGCTATTGGAATAGTCTCAGTTCTCTGCATGTTTAGTCTAAGGCTATACATTTATTTTATTAACTGGCAGGTCCCGGACCCTCCGGGACCCCTTATAGAGAAACTAGTAGATGCTCATGGACTATTCCTTTTACAGGTGGTCCGTTGCCGGATGACAGCCTGCGCGGCCGTCCTTCACCAGCCTTGCGGCCATGCTGTCTGTCGGTCCCACGCGGACTGTGGGATCCAGATGGACGATATTTTGGTATGGCACCCTGACAACTGCCTTATCTGTTATGACCTTATCTCCACCCTCGCTTCAGATTCGGTGAGCCTCTTTCAGTCATTTTTGTATTTACTTCCCTTCACTGGGCGACATCAATATGATAGATAATCATTGACTTCTGTTATGAATCTTCGGGTTCATTTATCATTTTGTCCTCGGGTTTGCTAACCTTATCCCCGTTCTTTCAGAGTTCCCAGGCGGTTAAAACTTCAGCAAGAGCCACTTTGAAATTGTGGGTAGGCGGCTTCGCCCGTAACGTAAAGGCCAGGAAGCCCTACGTCCTCTCAGAAGATTATTGTAGACTTATCTACCCGAACGCAAAATCTTCGGCAGCAGTGCCTAGGCAAGTGGCGGCTCCTATAATTGCTGACATTGCGGAAATCGTAGAACTCAATCTCGTCCAGGATACAGACATCCCTGACGACCCGGACCCCATTGAAGACAATGTTACGGCTCTGACCTTAGACGTAGAGCCCATGGTTTTTGACGAACCTGACACAGGTAAGGTTGTAAGTGAGGCAGGTGGGTCTGGCGCTAAGACCTCTCTTCTTAGCCCCTCTTTTTCTCCAACTTCTAATAATTTTTCCTTTCTTGGTTTTGAAGGGAACCACGAATCCTCCCCAAGATCGCTCTCGGTTCCTGCCAAGGTCAAATCTCAGAAAAGACCTTTAGTGAGGACTCGTCAGAATCCTACACTACCTGGATCATCGAAGCCCAAGAAGGCTCCCCTCCCCGGAGCTCCTAGTGACTCGACTAGCACTGCCCCTATGTCTCAGGACCCGGGAGTGCAGTCATCCCCCTTAATTACCACAACCAACCTCGACCCGGAGGCCCTCACGAATATGTTGTCGAGGGTCGTTACAGAGCAGATTAGTTCTATACTTTCTGCCGTCACCAGAAGACTAGATACCCTGGAAAGTGGACTGCCTCAACAACAGCAGTTCCTCATCCCGGACGCCTCAAAACTTCCACCCTTCACCTGAGAGATGAGCCCAATTATATATATCGTTAAAACATATTATTTGTTAAAGGAAAAAAACTGAAAGGTTTCCCAAATAAAAAGTTCCTTTATTAGAATTAAAACCATTTAAGCTAAGAAAGAATGAACGAAACGCTAGAATCGGTTTACTCTTACTGCAACGTGAAACCGTGAAATACTCTCTCTCTATCGTAACGATAGAGCGCAAGTTGAACGTTCTGAACGTCAACAACTGCGGAGACTAAACAAAACGTTAGTTCAACTTTGAAAACAGTACGAGACTATCAAAGAAATTCTTTCAAAAACATTAAAATTAAAATAGCATAAATTCTTAACAGGAAAAACGATATGACGAGCTCAATGTTAATTAACTTCGGTTCCAAGTAAGGACCGCCTACTATTAGGAAAGGTCGCATATAAACAAACATAAAAATTAATTTTTATAAGTTTATAATAAAAGGAAAGTTAATCGAAGAGGCCTATAAATGGCGGAGAGATATAAAATAAAAAGTGAAAGAGAGTCTATACTCTCTTCGACACCAACACTTCCGTCTAAGGGAAGGGTCGGCCATTTAAAAGTGAAAGAGAGTCCATACTCTCTTCGTCACCATAATTAATCAAATTAATTCCAAAAGCTTGCTAAGCTAATGATAAAGCTTCCTGAATAGCGAAGGCTAAACTCTAGAGCAAATACATCACCAAATCGTGAACAATAACTCTAGAATCAAAAGCGTATCCAAGTAGGTCTAGCCGGTGGCACGACAGAGGAAAAATTGAGTTCTTGTTGACAAGAAGTACTTGAGTACCTGACCACAGATGGCGCTGTTGAGTACACCCCCACCTGGATAGCGATCGCTGGCGTATCCCGACCGTAGATTTCTGTCGGGCAACGGAGTTGACAGCTACATGATCATCGGGTAAGATTAATATTGAAAAATTAATACATGTATACATTGCTTCACTGTAGGTCATTTGGAAGGACCCAATCAATAGTCTGTTGTTTCCGAATGTCGTTATACTGAAACAAAGTTACTGTCATGCAACAGAAGCCTGTGTCTTGTGACGGAAATGTCACAGTCAACAAGCGGAGCCATCGTTGAAACACTACCACATGATATTCATTAATAGTTAAATTGGTAGGAGTTCAAAAGTTCAAACTTGCAGCATGTATTTCTATGTTGAACAGGCTGACATAAGTCTTTTTACAGTTTATTATGAAATATCTGTTTTGATGTTACTGTATTTGAAATATTTTATTTGAATTATTCATTATTTCTCATATGGTTTATTCATTTCCTTATTTCCTTTCCTCACTGGGCTATTTTTCTCTGTCGGAGCCCTTGGGCTAATATCATCTTGCTTTTCCAACTAGAGTTGTAGCTTAACTAGTAATAATAATATTAATAAGGGAATATCAGTAATAGTTCTTCAATGGTACCTCCAAGCATCAGGTCTATTGGCAGGCGACATATCAGATACTATTTCAGTAACTTACGTACTATAATCCAAAATGTTTCACAAAAACTGTCCACCGATACTTTGACGATCCAACGTACATTGCCTTGGTTATGGTACTAAAAGACCTTTGCGGTATCCTTTCAGACCCATTTGCATTTTTACAGTTAACTACTTATCCTCTTCCCTCTGACCTTTCCCCACTCTTGTAATTGGCATCCTTTCACTTTGATTCAGAACGTTAAAAGTGGTTCCTACAGTAAATAAGAAAACCCTCGATCATATATATTTTCATATACAATCACAGTAATGGTAAGTCTCTGCTACATCACCTTTCCTTGAGAATAATTTTTGGGCTCGAGCCATGTCATCCTGATGGAAGTTCCCTCTGGCAGCTTCCTACTCTATATTATTTCTGCGATTGATATTACAAGAGAATTACCGTCAGGTATCACAGGGTTCTAACCCCCCGGAACGACTATCCGAAGATATCGTGTATAATCAGGGACGTATCCTAAGATAACCATAGGTATCTGCACTCCAAACAGACCTTCCCCAGTCTAGTACTCTAAGGGGAAGGATAAGTGAGGAACCGTTACATATCCTATCACCTTTCAGTGCTCCCACACGACCCTGCCGCTTCATTCCTTTGTCCGCAGCTTGACAAAATCCGTTTCACTTTTCATCATTTTCAGGTAAATTTTTTACAACCACCTTTTAATTACCTTGCTTTTATGTCAACATCCATTTATTTCCTCTTTAATACCCTACATACACCTCTCCCTTGCCTTCCTTGGACGAGATTCCAAAAAAATTTTCTTTCACTTGACCTTTCATTATCAGTTAAATTTGGTATCAAATTTTCAGGGTAATAAAATATGAATCTTGTTTAAAAATGAGTAATGATCATAAAAAGCGTACCTCAACAACGCTCTTGGTAGCAGTATTCTATAATGATGAATAAATTCATCGTAGGTGAGTCGTACGTTAAAACCAGCCTGCCTTATTCTGACCGTCTCCAACATGCCGGTGTAGCGGAGTTGACGCATGACCAGCTCGTCTCCAAATACGTTAGGCTCCTGAAATATAAAATATATTGGATATTAAATAAAAGGACTAAGTATTCTTAGCAGAATCTATCTACAGAATCTAAATAAGAGTTGCTGAAATAGGAAAATATATTAGTTAAACTTATCTATTATACATAAAGTTTCAAATAAATCTCTTTACCATCAAGCTCAATATGGTAACATTACATCCATCAGTTCTCATACTTAATCAATAGTTTCAAAATATAATAACTTATTATTTCATGAATCATTATATAATTTTCTTTGGAGTTTTTGCTATAAATTAGACAATGAAACATCAGTGAATTAAATTATAAATTATTAAAAGGTTTCAAAATTTATTTGCATTGTGGTAATATATAAAATCTTACCTTATTAGCATTACTTTTAATGCACCTAATAAAAAATGGATTAGCAGTATTCAAAGCCTCCATTAGATTTTGCAAAGACAACTGAAACTGGCCTGTCACCGTATGAGGCGGCTTACGAGAACCTGGAAGACGACCCTGAAAGCAGAAAATATGATTACTGTACTCATTGCTGAGTTTCACAAAACTATCATTATCATTGCTAAGTTACAACCCTATTTGGAAGAGCCAGATGCTATATAAGCCCAAGGATTCCAACAGGTAAAATAGCCCAGTGAGGGAAGTGGAATAGCTGTTAAAGTGTGCCCAAGTGTACTCTCAAATACGAGAACTCAAACCAAATCAGTGGAAAATATAAAATTCATGGGAACTACTAAATCTTACCATCTCAAACTAATAATGAACCTTGTAAATGATTGAAATATTTCAATAATATATAATTTTATACATACTATCAAGGTCTGAAAAGACCTATCTTGCTATATAAAAGCAATAAACACTAATCACTATCAGGAAGGGTCTTGATGTGACCGCAGCGAAGGAAAACTAAAAAATATGTAACCGATGGCACTCCTTACCACTTGTACTGTACGTGTTTCTTACATAATATTATTGCTTATTCTATGTACCACACGTCTCATGCATACTTGTACAATGTCACGGTATTGTTTTTTACAGTGTACGAGCATGTATGAAAGAAGTGCAGTACACATGAACAGCTAGATTGTTTCATTACTTTACTGCGGGTATGTATCTTTTGAAAGGAATGAAAACTGGATAAATTTTAATACATTTTTCAGGTAAACATTGATAAACCAAGTTTCTGGAGAAATAAATAAAAATGTTAACTTTAAAAAATTTGATTCCACAGACAAATTTTAAAATTAACAAAACACAATTTAAAATGCTTTTAACTTACAATAGGTTTCTCAGAATGTAATCACTTTATAAAGAAAGGAACATCTATATGCGATTTCCACATATTAGCCAATAAAAAGTTTTATATCGACCAAAAAATATTCCAGGATTCCAAAAACTATCATACTCCAAACTACTTAGAAGTTTGACCAATAAGATAATCTGTAATCAAATAACAATGTTCTGACATGTAAATACTGTATTAACCTCAATGTTAAAAGCATTTATGATCCATCTCTCAAACAATATAAAGTGCAGTATTGAACTACAGTACTGTACCGCACGTGTTTCACACTCGTACATTGTAACAGTATTTTCTTTCTATTGTTTATCTTGCTCTACACCTCTGTTAACAGAACTGGCTTAAGCCTATCTATTCTTAAGTTGATCTATTTGAATTTTTGTGACATTTTTTCACTGAAACTGTCGTTATAAAAGCATATAAGCTAACTGTCTGTTGAAATAAATTTAATTGCATTCTCCCCATCTTTCAGTTACTACCTAACAGGTGATATGCACATTGGTCACTCCGGGGTCATCAATGTGTGTATAGAAGCTCACTGTCTGTTGAAATAAAGTTAGTTTTCATTCGCCCTGTCTTTGCTACTACCTAAATAGCAATTCGCAAAGTAAAGTACAGTATACATAAACTTAATATTACTAATTGTATGAATTAAATCATTATATTGGGATACCCCTGATCTGTAGACTTTGTAGATTACTTCAACGATGACATACCTGTAATGCTAGTGACTGCGTCCTCAGGGCCAAAGCTTTGACAGTTTTCAGATTCTTCTGATGCCTTGGACCGTGAGATCGCGAACGAGATCTGCTGTGCCGTGTCTTCCGCAACCGGCTGGGAATAAACGACATGGCAGGGATATTAAAATATATTTAAATATAGATTTTCATCAAAATACAAAGCATGTAAATAAAGAGAATACAGCCTCACAAGAAATTTAAACGATGAACATAAGGAATTTGGTTACTACTCTTTGCAGTGCTATTATGTTTATGTACAGTGTATTCTATGAATTAAGTAAATATAAAAGCTGAATACCGAGCAATAAAATAGCACAAGGATTTATATTTTCTAGATTAATGTATTTGTAATGATTAATTATAAAATTAGTTTTAAAAATCCACGTATATTTATATATACTGGAAGTTTCATGACAGTAAAACCTTGTCAAATACAAAAACTTTAAATATGAAAAGAATAACAAGGCTACAACTTGAAATTACATAAACTCAAACATATTAAAAAATATGTTATTATAAAAGGAGTACGTTGTGGTACAAAGTTTGTTTACAAACCTACTACTTATGATCAGCCAAATTTTGTCGTCAACAAAACTTCAAACACTTTAATTTAAAAAATGTGCCTAATTAGTATCACTGAGCTTGTGCATTTAAAGGTTTAAACTAACTCATGAATGGCAGAGGTAAGGGACAGTGACAATCCCCTAGAGATTGGCCATATATACATATGATCAGCACACACAAGGCCCTTCTCCATCCTAGGGAGGGCCAGGCAATGACTGCTGATGACTCACCATGTAGAACTATAGGCTCTCCCAAATCCCCATACTTAACTCACAAGAATGGTGAGGTTGCAGACACTACAAGATCCTATCAAGCTTTAGCAGGTCTCAAAATCCAGACCAACAGATGGCAAAGCAGGGACATTTCCAATGGGCACATGGATGTATGTGCGTGACAATGTTCACTATTATTGAAAGCCTCGGACTTAAATGACCGAGATTCAATAACTGCCTTATCAAAGTACCACAATCATGTAGTTTATGTACATCATCCTTTCAAAGACAATTTTTAGTTTTGAATGGGCAATAACATGATCTTATTGAAACTTAGGTTCCCATGTAGATCATGATTGCAACTTTATGGGTTTTCATCAACACCAGGGATGACAATTACATACATATACCAAACTTCAAACAAATGAAACAGAAAAGGGGACCTCTCCTCTCTATGTTCCTCCCAGCCTGACAAGGGACTCAACCGAGTTCGGCTGGTACTGCTAGGGTGCCACAGCCCAACCTCCCACATTATCCACCACAGATGAAGCTTCATAATGCTGAATCCCCTACTGCTGCTGCCTCCGCAGTCTTACAAGGCACCGGAGGAAGCAGCAGGGCCTACCGGAACTGCGTCACAATCGCTCGCCATTCATTCCTATTTCTAGCACGCTTTCTTGCCTCTCTCACATCTATCCTCCTATCACCCAGAGCTTCCTTTACTCCATCCATCCACCCAAACCTTGGCCTTCCTCTTGTACTTCTCCCATCAACTCTCGCATTTATCACCTTCTTTAGCAGACAGCCATTTTCCATTCTCTCAACATGGCCAAACCACCTTAACACATTCATATCCACTCTAGCAGCTAACTCATTTCTTACACCCATTCTCACCCTCACTACTTTGTTCCTAACCCTATCTACTCGAGATACACCAGCCATACTCCTTAGACATTTCATCTCAAACACATTCAATTTCTGTCTCTCCGTCACTTTCATTCTCCACAACTCTGATCCATACATCACAGTTGGTACAATCACTTTCTCATATAGAACTCTCTTTACATTCATGCCCAACCCTCTATTTTTTACTACTCCCTTAACTGCCCCCAACACTTTGCAACCTTCATTCACTCTCTGACGTACATCTGCTTCCACTCCACCATTTGCTGCAACAACAGATCCCAAGTACTTAAACTGATCCACCTCCTCAAGTAACTCTCCATGCAACATGACATTCAACCTTGCACCACCTTCCCTTCTCGTACATCTCATAATCTTACTCTTACCCACATTAACTCTCAACTTCCTTCTCTCACACACCCTTCCAAATTCTGTCACTAATCCGCCAAGCTTCTCTTCCGCGTCTGCAACCAGTACAGTATCATCCGCAAACAACTACTGATTTACCTCCCATTCATGGTCATTCTCGTCTACCAGTTTCAATCCTCGTCAAAGCACTCGAGCATTCAATTCTCTCACCACTCTATCAAGATACAGGTTAAACAACCATGGCGACACCACACATCCCTGTCTCAGCCCACTCTCACCGGAAACCAATCGCTCACTTCATTTCCTATCCTAACACATGCTTTACTACCTTTGTAGAAACTTTTCACTGCTTGCAACAACCTTCCACCAACTCCATATATCCTCAATTACCGGAGGAAAATATTGTTAGAAGTTTCGTTTCTTTTTATGAGAAATGTTTCATTCATCAATTAATAAGGTTTCCATTTGTCATTCTTTTCAAATCTTTGGGGGGTTTCTTGGTATCTGTAAGCACCACCTCATAGTTATCATGATTTACTTTGATAAGACCACAATAAGCGCTAACTGATTAAAATCAGTACACTATTGCATTAACCTAAACTTAGTATCTGAATCCTCTTCCCACCTAAGTTTAGGTTTTGTATATTGGGCCTGTAAATTATGATCATATTGATGGTTTAAGTATTATGGGTATTGTAAGTCTTCTATGCTTTTCTTCTTACTGTACAGTGCTCCTGTTTTTCCTTTTTCTCTGATCAGTTCCACTCACTTTGCTTACTTTTTACTTAGCATAGTTACTAGTACTTCCATTTCTAGCATTGTGCAATTGAAAGTTTCTACAGCGTATTAGTACTTTGGCTCCTGACAAAAGCTTCCTGCAAGTTACTGTACAAAGCATAGTCACTAATACACAATCAGATTTGACAAGTACCTAAAAGAGGTCCCCTTTACGAGCATCAAATACGACTGAAATTTCAGACGCAGATGACAAAGAAGCGAGACCTGTATTGAACTGCACGACCTCAAGTTTGAAGAGGCTGCAGATGCCAAGGAAGGTGATGTTACTGGCAGAATAAAGGGGAGATACTAAAGCACAGGATTACCGTCCTTTAATGACCTTATAAATCAAGTTTTTCTACAAGCACAATACCCATACTTAATTTTACAACAAGCAGGTTTAGAGCCACAAGTTTTGAAGCAAGATATTGTAAATATATCAACAGCTTTCTTTCAAGTCCCTGTCCAAGGATACTGGCAGGAGAGGGTCTTTGGTCCGACTAGCAACCTTTTCAGAGTATGTCTTCGAGAAAACAGATAGGTGACTTCGCCTCAGCTTTACCCTTTAGATGCTGGCAAACATTATTCAGGAAAAGGGAGTACCAGTCTTCTGATGCAGTTCCCTCAAAAGACACACAAACCTAATACCTCCAACACCATTCTATTTGAATCTACTGTTTATTATTATGATTTTTTATAACAAAATAAACCATTTAAGATACGGGTAAACTCAGAAGACCCCAAAATACCAATGTCAACTCAAGTTGAAAACAGTATTTTGAACAAATAGGACTCCTAACAGAGGGAGTACAGTATATATTTCGTTTCCCATAAAACTGGTCCTGGAATTTTTACCAGTAGCACTTGGATTGTCTATCCTTACTGTGCATTGTCATGAGAAAATATTAAGCTTGTAAATTGTATGAACACATACAAACACAATTTCATATAAGAATATCTTTTTGATTAAAGGCTTTTCTCTGTTTATGGCTGTAAAGTATTAAAAAAAAAAGTTACAAAAAATTTGAAAGGAAAAATATCATGCAAAGCAAAATTTGTGACACTTCAATAATAAGAATCTAAAATAATAATAGTACAAACATTCCATACAGCAAATTATTACATAAATTTTATCTATACTAGTACAGAAATGATTCATGTCCCAAACCAAAAGGCATATACTATAGCAAAACAAGACTTACTATCAAAGTAAAATGCAGTGCCCTATCATTAAAAAAGCAATCTATCAAAAAAAGATATCATATGTAGGCGTAACTAGTACATCTGCCTTGAAATGCTATTTCTTATAAGGCTTTACAGTGCACATACTAAAAAGCAATTCTATGACCCTTTAATCAATTTTCCCCACAACTTGATCAAGTTGTAGATTGTAAAAGGCTAATACTTAAAATACATATGATCTTATTGATTTACAATTAATCAGATTGCACTAAACAAATATCAGTAAACCCCTGGCCAATGAAGACAACTTACCGAAGGTGCCAAGACTTAGAAAGCCGGCTGATCGAAAGTAAAAGATAAATTTATCATGTTTACAACTGCATGAATTGTATGGGAGGAAGTAAATAAAACATATGGAAAAGTGGACTGGATGGGGCTGATGAATGAACTTACTATCAAGGGACTAAATTCTGTTTTGTAAAGTTTCAGAGCGTAGTAGTGGGTGGATGAATGAATTTACTATCAAGGGACTAAACTCTGTTTTCATAAAAGTTTCAGAGCATTGTAGTGATGTGCTCAAACATGACAATTATAAAAAATCATTGTGAAAGCATTTTTTTTCCCTAAAATTTTCAAGTCATATCCTATCTTAACCCTTTTACCCCCAAAGGACGTACTGGTACGTTTCACAAAACCCATCCCTTTACCCCATGGACGTACCGGTACGTCCTTGCAAAAAAATGCTATAAAAATATTTTTTTTTCATATTTTTGATAATTTTTTGAGAAACTTCAGGCATTTTCCAAGAGAATGAGACCAACCTGACCTCTCTATGACAAAAACTAAGGCTGCTAGAGCAATTTAAAAAAAATATACTGCAAAATGTGCTGGGAAAAAAATAACCCCCTGGGGGTTAAGGGTTGGAAATTTCCAAAGAGCCTGGGGGTAAAAGGGTTAATATAAACTTAAAATAAAATTGAAGAATTACCAAATAAAACATTCATAAGTTTGGGAATTCTTGGGGGGGGCAAAATATTGAAAATCAAAATTGGAGGCAACACGAATACAATATCAAGTCAAATTGACATGTATAAGATAAATTACTGTAAACACTAATGTGCATGAGGTATTCTAAAGTAACATGCTGTTACACTAATACTGTATCTACATGAATCCATAAGACTTAAATTGCTGTATCGTGGATAAACCTTATATGCAGTAAGACTTTAACAGTAATAGTCGCTTCACACACCTACATAAAGTTAGCAGTGAATCAAGGACCCAGGCATACACTGAAGCATTCTTCTTTAATCTTGAATTACTCTTAGTGTCTCTTAGATATCTATGTATGCATGTATGTATATACATATAACAAACTATTTGAAGTTAAAGACCTTTAAAACATTAATTTTAGATTAACACTTCATCTGTGATCACATAATTTTTTCTATATCACTGTCTGGCAGAACTGCTATCACCTTTGTTAAAACTTTTCATCCCCAAAATAAAACATACTGAATTACACTTCATAGACATTTTGACTACTGAGAGAACAAACAAAAAGGCCACTTTTATAGCCTTTTATTTTCACTTATGATTCAAATGTCCTGATGTCACAAAATATACATGGCTAGCTGCAATCTATCAATTATTCTGTAATATGTTTTCCTTTCTTATTCAACTAACACTATGCCTTTAACCCTTTTTCTCCCAATGGACGTACTGGTACGTTTCACAAAACTCATCCCTTTACCCCCATGGACGTACCGGTACGTCCTTGCAAAAAAACTCCTATTTACATTTTCTTTGGCATATTTTTGATAATTTTTTGAGAAACATCAGGCATTTTCCAAGAGAATGAGACCAACCTGACATCTCTATGACAAAAATTAAGGCTGTTAGAGCAATTTAAAAAAAATATACTGCAAAATGTGCTTGGAAAAAAATTAACCCCTGGGGGTTAAGGGTTGGAAAGTTCCAAATTGCCTGGGGGTAAAAGGGTTAAAATTCCCACAATCATCTTTATCCCTTTTACAGGTTTATTCAACTCGATCAAAGTTATCTTTGGAACCTTTCCATCATCCAGCGATACCTTACACCAGTGACCAGTCACTCAAATCACACTATCACCAATACACTGCAGCATCTAAACTATAATCAAGTCGACTCTTTTGTCTTCCCTTTCTTCCCTGTCCTGATCAACATTGTTTTATGTCAAACAGTCACTTCCACAAGCATTCTCTGCCTTACAATAACCAATAAAAATCATTCAGTTTTCTCTTCAATCCTCTTCATTCAATAAATCTTGTAAATACTAACTATACGGACTCCGCACTCATTTCTCATCCTGTGATGATTTGTTCATTAAACTTATTTATTTTTCAGTTTTTCAGAAGAAACATTTAGTAATTGGCCTCTTTTTTTATTACTTAATCTATTCTTAACTCTCTATCCATACTTATGCATGTCTGTTAGTGATCTTATTTATTATGGAACTTCCTAATAGAGAAATGCTACAATGGTCTCATCTCTTTTCATTGATTATTTTGAATAGTTAGAAATACATACAGTATTATAAAAATGAAGTATAAAAACATCTGGAAAATCAGTTGTATTTATTATTACTCCCTGATAGCACCCATGATGCAGTTTCAATATAACAGCCTAACTTCCCTCAAACACCTAAAAAAAATTGTATTGTTTGAAGGTTTTTCATTAAAGAAGCAAATTTTCTTCAAAATAGTAACTTTAAATTCCTATAATTACTAACAAATGAGAAAGCTAGTGGAATATCTCCATTTTCTGCAAATACTGTAATGAAAAATTGTCCTCAAGCTTTGATAAATTAGTAAATGGAAAATATATGGAAACCAAACACTAACATGGTAACTAATTCACATAAAATTTAAGGTATTACAAAAAAAAATGTACCTCCAACTACAGTGCCCAACTGCAAATGATACTTAAAAACATTTCTATTACTTTAAACATACAGACACAAACATACTGAAGTACGGTAATGTTGCAGTAAATATTATCGACTTGACAACAACTTTGAAAAAAAAACTTACTTCTGTGTATTTTCAATGGCAGCAAGAATTCTCGAGTTGTCTATGTTGATTTTCTGTTTTGTCTTCCTGTGGTCATCGAGCCCTGGAAGTAAAAAGGATACACTATTGACAAAACTTGTCAAATGCAGACTTCTGTAACAAAGGAGCAATGATTTTCATGTACATATAATGATGAATTAAGAAAATGCAATGCTATTTTAATGTTCTGTACCAAATGAAATTAATTTCTAATTAAAGTATGCATATATGATTGCAAGTAAAATTACAAAATGAAAGACTATGGAACTTAAAAATTTTCATTAACAAAACAAATTATTTCTATACTCACCCAATATTCATAATGCATCTCTCTCCTGAAGCTTGGCTTCATATCAACATTTATTATTATTTTTATTATTATTACTTGCTAAGATACTGTACTGGTTGCAGACACAGAAGAGAAGCTTGGCCGATTAGTGACAGAATTTGGAAGAGTGTGTGAGAGAAGGAAGTTGAGAGTTAATGTGGGTAAGAGTAAGGTTATGAGATGTACGAGAAGGGAAGGTGGTGCAAGGTTGAATGTCATGTTGCATGGAGAGTTACTTGAGGAGGTGGATCAGTTTAAGTACTTGGGGTCTGTTGTTGCAGCAAATGGTGGAGTGGAAGCAGATATACGTCAGAGAGTGAATGAAGGTTGCAAAGTGTTGGGGGCAGTTAAGGGAGTAGTAAAAAATAGAGGGTTGGGCATGAATGTAAAGAGAGTTCTATATGAGAAAGTGATTGTACCAACTGTGATGTATGGATCAGAGTTGTGGGGAATGAAAGTGATGGAGAGACAGAAATTGAATGTGTTTGAGATGAAGTGTCTAAGGAGTATGGCTGGTGTATCTCGAGTAGATAGGGTTAGGAACGAAGTGGTGAGAGTGAGAACGGGTGTAAGAAATGAGTTAGCAGCTAGAGTGGATATGAATGTGTTGAGGTGGTTTGGCCATGTTGAGAGAATGGAAAATGGCTGTCTGCTAAAGAAGGTGATGAATGCAAGAGTTGATGGGAGAAGTACAGGAGGAAGGCCAAGGTTTGGGTGGATGGATGGAGTGAAGGAAGCTCTGGGTGATAGGAGGATAGATGTGAGAGGCAAGAGAGCGTGCTAGAAATAGGAATGAATGGCGAGCAATTGTGACGTAGTTCCGGTAGGCCCTGGTGCTTCCTCCGATGCCTTAGATGACCGCGGAGGTAGCAGCAGTAGGGGATTCAGCATTATGAAGCTTCATCTGTGGTGGATAACGGGGGAGGGTGGGCTGTGGCACCCTAGCAGTACCAGCTGAACTCGGTTGAGTCCCTGGTTAGGCTGGGAGGAACGTAGAGAGTAGAGGTCCCCTTTTTTGTTTTTGTTTCTTTGTTGATGTCGGCTACCCCCCAAAATTGGGGGAAGTGCCTTGGTATATGTATGTATGTACTTGCTAAGCTACAACCCTAGTTGGAAAAAGCAGGATGCTATAAGCACAAGGGCTCCAACAGGGAAAAATAGCAGTGAGGAAATGAAATAAGAAATTAAGCTACTAAAGAAGTTTAATTACAATAACATTAAAACAAATCTTAAACATATAAACTATAAGAATATCAAAATAACAAGAAGGAAAACAGATAGAATAGTGCACCCGAGTGTACCCTCTAACCTAAGACAGTGGAAGGCCAAGAAAAAAAAAATCTAGTTTTCTTTCCTTTCAATAGGCTTGATATTGAAAAAATCTGGCAGTTAATGGCAATAACACTGGCTTAGTTATGTCAAAACTTCAGTTCTCTCTTCAGTTTCCGTCAGTATCCATGTGCATCCCGCTCCAGATTGAGTTTTTCTTTTTAGTTATTAGTGATAAGAGATGTAAATGAGTCTTCAGGCAAAGGCAGTGATTCGCTCTTAACCTGCCCTGTTTCGAACAGTAGCCTAACTCCAAGTTTTGCCGAGCGGTTCCAGTGGACCAGTCTGCAAGGGTTCTGACTGCGCACTGACCTGACGGAATTAATTACTCTAAATGAGCCTGGTAGTCTCAACTTACTTCAGGTCCTTTCATTGCAAAACCTTCCCATTTCTGTGATACGACTGGATACCAAGATAGAAGACTGAGCTGGTAGACTGAATACTTATATCTCTACGTTCGCTGAAGTAGGTGCTCATGATCAGAATTACATCTTAAAAGTGAAGACTGTGGCCTTCTGAGATTTCACAAAAGAAGCTAAGAAGTTTAGAGCTTTTGAAGCTCATTATCAAAACTTGATTTGTGCTGTATTCAAGTTTGGTGCTTGCGTGTCATTATCATGATCATGCTATAATATGCTAGAAAGCACAGTCTTCTCTGGATCTCCCCTTGAACTAAAACCAAATTTTCTCTGGCACTTTGAACTTTTAATTTAGTCACCAACCATAGAAACATACTGGTCCATAAAAGGACATGCTAGGCCTTCGCACTTCTCACAGCGGCTATTTAAATCACAATGCTGTTCCCGACAAGAGACATGCAGTACAGTACTTAATAACAAATCCAGAAGACATCTTTGAACAAACTAAAAAAAAAAAAAATTGAACACTCCGGGGTTTAGGGCTGTTATCAAACCAAAGGCAGTACTAAGGTTCCGTGGAATGCCCAAGAAGAAGGTTCTTGCCACTAATAGCCAGATTGTCTCATCTCTTTATTAGAGGAGTAAGTTTATTCAAAGGAGAGAAAAACAGGAATTTTTATAGTTTTATAGTCTCGGGTAGTGTCATAGCCTCTGTGCCAAGGTGTACCACTGTGGTGGGTTAGAGTTCTCTTGCTTGAGGGTACACTCGGGCATGCTATTCTATCTTGTTTCTCTTCCTCTGTTTTTATGACGTTTTTATAATTTACTCGGTTGAGTCCCTTGTCAGGCTGGGAGGAACGTAGAAAGTAGAGGTCCCCTTTTTTGTTTTTGTTTCATTTGTTGATGTCGGCTACCCCCCAAAATTGGGGGAAGCGCCTTGGTATAGGTGTGTACGTATGTATGTATAATAGATCTAATTTAATTTTAATAATAATCTAAAAATATTTCATTTTGATTGTTACTACTTCTCTTGTAGTTTTATTTATTTCCTTGATTCCTTTCCTCACAGGGCTATTTTTCCCTGCTGGGGCCCTTGGACTTATAGCATCATTCTTTTCCAACTAGGGTTATAGCTTAGCTAATAATAATAATAATAATAATAATAACAGTATAGGTTCTGTGGAACAACCAAAAAATATTTTCTTGCCAGTAACATCTTTATTAGACGCGTAAGTTTATTGAAAGGAAAGACAACAGGAATTTTTATACTTTAAGGGCTAAATATCGATAAAATGGAACTTTTAGAGAGCAGCAATATGAATATCAGGAGAGATATATAAAAATAATGGGTACATTTCAGCAATTCAAACAAACAACTTACCTTTTCTTTTAGCATACTTCAGTGCTGCACCATGGAAAGCACTCACAGCACGGAAAAATGCCCTTAATATAGACCATCTAAACACGGCCACGGGATCTGCCCCAGCTACCTCGCGAACGGTGCTGTATCGACTGTTCTTGAGAACGCAAATGAGTTCGGGACGCATGAGATCCAAGTTCTTTTCCTTGAAATCGCTTATCTGAAATGAGTTTTTTAATTAATGAACAACTAATGATGGAGGAAAAATATTCATTGGTATCATTATAAAACCAGCATGTTTTATAAAGATGTCACTAATGTTCTTTCTTTTGAAGAGCAATGAATAAGACACAAGACCAATGTTAAAAGTCATTTAAAGGTTTAAATGTTTAAAGGCCGCTCATGAATGGCAGAGGCAAGGGACAGTGACATTCCCCTATCTAGCAGGACAATGCCCTGAAGACTGACCATATGATCAGCGCCCAAGGCCCCTATCCACCCAAGCTAGGACCAAGGAGGGCCAATCAATGGCTGCTGATAACTCAGAATATAGGAAGGTGAGGTTGCAGCGACCAAAGCAACTAACAAGTTTGGGCGGGACTTGAACCCCAGTCTGGCAAATGGCCACCAAAACCCTTAACTAGAACTAAATGGATATAATCGAATGCGACATCCACTGACCTGATATTTGACTTTTCCCGCATAATGTTTGATGATGAAAGCCTGCTCTCGTCTCTGAGGGATTTCGTAATATTTGTTATCCTTGTGTACGGTGTTCACCTTCTGCAGAAAGGAGTCAATGGTGGCACCGGGGAAACTGAAAAAATCACAAAAAAGAGGTTTTAAAATTTCTAAACTTTCAACAGGGCTTCACAAGCCACTCGAAGTTGGAAAACCCAGGCTTATATGGCTGAAGACTATGAAACGTGACATGGAAGATAATGAATGCAGAGGTATTGAATTAAAAGATCAAGATAGAGACGACTGGTGAAATCTAACTGAGGACTTTTGCGTCGATAGGCGTAGGAGGTGATGATAATGATGATGAACATTTCTAATGTTACGTAACAGCAAAACAAAGATAGAGTGCTATCTTATGATAAAAACACTAAATTCACAAAGGCTAGCAACCACAGTTTAGATTTCAGTTTCTACACCGAAACCTAGCATATAGCAATGTGTTCAAAAAGGCTAATAGGAACCAGTGACCCCCAGATGGAAACAGATAAAACCTGAAGATGATAAAGAAAATAATACATGAAGCTCGGTAGAAGAAATTTTAGGCGATGGTAGTAAACAAAAGGCTGGCTGGATTACGTTATTTTAAATTTACAAACTAATTGAATTTGCAATCAGACTTTCGGAACGGAGACCTATCGGGAGGCATGAGACCATATGTGCATAATCTATGTTAACTTTAGAAAGGTGTCTTCTGCTTATTCACTTGAAAGGAGTTTCCTTATAGTGTGTCTGAAATAGCACCACCATTTTCTTTTATAACTCATGTTCCAATGTTTTTTGTTGTTTTCTTGGTTATATATTTAATTCTGTTTCTCTTACTTGAAGTGTATATTGAAGTACAATTAATTTAGTATTTGATATTTACAAGTCATCATATTTATGAGTGTGAATTTTATAACTATTTTTGCTTAATGTAAGTCTCATTATGTTTACTTAAGAATTTAGTTCTAATAAAATCAGAGGTTTTAAGAAAAACATGGTGTTTCCTTGGAGCCCAATGCTCTCCTTTTTCCATACCTTCCTGTACGATGTGGGCTTAAATAATCCCCCACAATCTAAAATGTAGAACAGGGAACCTTCCATCAAATACATAAAATGCTCCAACGTTCCACACTACAGAAAAAGTATTGAGTAATCTAAATGACATTCTAAATTAGCTTTAGTGTCTCCATATTCACATTAAACAAGCTTCATAAATTTCAAAAGATTTACTTTTCCAGATGACATAGTTTTATTTAGTGAATAATGGGATGAATTGCATAAGGTGATAGAAGATTTGAACGTAGAAAGGAGAATTATAAGACTGAAAATGAATATGAGTAAACCTAAGATGTTCAATGAAAATACAGAGACTATAAATAAGGTTTATGGACAAACGTCTAGAGAGAAACTCACCTGCACTGGTCATCTAGAACACACAGAAGACCATTTGGCTTTCCTTCAATAAGTGCCAGACAATCAATATTGTCTTCAAAGTCTATGTTTTTCCAGGTGATGCCTTCTCTCCTGTATTCCTCCTGTTCATATTCAAACACATGTAGGTTGAAGTAGTGCTGAAGGTGTTCGTTTGCAAAATTGATACAAAACTGCTCAAACCTGAAAATAGAAAGATTAGCCATTATTATTATTATTAGCCAAGCTACAACACTAGTTGGAAAAGCAGGATACTATAAGCCCAAGGGCTGCAACAGGGATAATAGCCCAGTGATGAAAGGAAATGAATAAGCTACACAAGTAGCAATGAATAACCTATGTCAAAATATTCAAAGATCAGTAATAAAAAAAATTATAGACAAATATTTAACAGTATTGATACTAAATAATACAAAATTTGTTCTATTAAATATATAGTTTCATAATTTTCTTCCCTCCATATCAACTCAGTAAGGAAATCGACATGAAAAGTCTCACCTATTGCTATGGCCAAAATCTTCAAAGCCAAAGATATCAAGGACTCCAATTGAATTTCCGTTATACTCATTGGCTGTTTCCTTCAAGGTAATGAGTGAGTAGTTGACCTGCAGTACAATCCAGTCAAACAATGCCCCATACAGACACTTGGCTAATGCGTCTCGTGCCGCAACAGCCTGAAGTAGAAATGATGAAGTCAGCATTAGCTTAAGTTTATTCATCCATATTTCATGCATAAATAAGTTTAGAGATGCAAAGGACAGTGACGATGCCCTAGAGACTGACCGTATATACATATGATCAGCCTCGAGACCCACTCTTCACCAAAGCTAGGGCCAGGGAGGGTCAGGCAATGGCTGCTGACTCAGCAGGTGAGGTTGCAGACACTACAAGAAACCACCCACTTTGAACGGGTCTCCTGAGATGTTTAGTTTAGCTTCAAAGTTCATCTGTCACTGTTACTGTTTAATTTTAGTCTTTAATTCTCCAACTAAAAGAATCCTTATCTGCCAGAATTATGATTCAAAGACAACTTAATAAATTTCCCAAGTGATTAAAAATAGAAATAAAATCAATTTTACGCCCAAAAGAGGCCATTTGGCATTCATCAATCAGTTTATGAAATCTATCATCAAAATATATCATGTCCAAAGCTATAACCACCATAAAAATAAAATCATCAAGTTCAGAATTTTGACATGATGAAATCTGTAATATTTGGGCATTACTAGAGAGAATTTGATAAGAGTAGAAGCGAAGAAAATAGTCTTATAACCTAAACGGTACCATCTTCTTCCACACCGTTATCCCTACATTAAGGGGTAGGTTGTCTGAGAGACCCTCTCCGATGCCTTCAATCGAAGGCATCTTCTTCCACCAAACCTCTTCTCTCCATATCATCCTGCACCTTATCTCTCCATCTAATTCTCTGCCTCCCTCTTGCTCTTCTCCCCCTAACAGGTTCCTCCCAACCCTTCTTTAATCACTCAACCTAAATGGTATGTAAGTCGCCAAAGCCTTAAATGATGCTGGAAGTTAGAATATAAAAACCTCAAATGGTACTCTTAACTACCGGTCTGTTAAAACTGTATTCTGGGTTCGTGGTTACATTAAAACTGTTTTAAAAGGTAAAGCACACATTCAAAAACATATTGGGTATTCTACTAGGGTAACAAAAACTATTTCACATCTAAATGAAGGGGATACTACAATTCTGAAAGTTAAGCAATTGAATTTAAGTAGGAATATCTCACTTGACCAAGAGTTTCTTTATCGCAAACTTTTTAGTTTGTAACAAAAAACCAGAGTTGTATTACAAATGATAATTTCAGCAAATCATTATCATTATTACTATTATTATTAGCTAAGCTAAGCTACAACCCTAGTTGGAAAAGCAGGATGCTATAAGCCTATGGCTCCAGGGAAAAATAGCCCAGTGAGGAAAGGAAACATGTAAATAAATCTAAACTACAGTAGAAGTAGATGATGAATGGAGAAGTATTGAATTAATAGCTCAAGATTGAGATGACTGGCGAAATCTAACCGAGGCCCTTTGCGTCAATAGGTGTAGGAGATGATGATGACGATGATGATAAGTAATGAATAATGAATATAAAAGATGAATAACATTAAAATAGAACTGTAAGGGAAATCTATTTGTGTTATACAAAAACTTCTAGGCTATGATAATGCCTTTTGAAATATTTTATTAATTTAGAACTACAGTAAAACTATAGACATGAATTATTGAAGTGCGTACTGTACTTCATTAACCCTTTTACCCCCAAAGGACGTACTGGTACGTTTCACAAAAGCCATCCCTTTACCCCCATGGACGTACCGGTACGTCCTTGCAAAAAAAATGCTATAAAATTTTTTTTTTCATATTTTTGATAATTTTTTGAGAAAATTCAGGCATTTTCCAAGAGAATGAGACCAACCTGACCTCTCTATGACAAAAATTAAGGCTGTTAGAGCAATTTAAAAAAATATATACTGCAAAATGTGCTGGGGAAAAAATAACCCCTTGGGGGTTAAGGGTTGGAAATTTCCAAATAGCCTGGGGGTAAAAGGGTTAAAAAAAAATTAATTTTATGGGGTAAAAGAAGGGAAAGGTCTCGCAGATCACTTACCTCCGGCAGACGATAGTGCATGACTAGAATTTCTCCTGATACTCGTGCCTTCTTTGAAGTGAGTGCATTCATGAGCGTGTCCTCAGACACCCCAAGCAATGACGATATCAAGTTCACTTGCTCAGGATTACGAACCAACACCGATTCATCATGATGGTAGGTGGATTTCTTTGGTTGAAATTCTATATTACCTGCATGAGAAAATGAAATGATCAGTTGTATACATTTTAAGTTGACTTTATGGATAAGATAAATTCATATAACAATTTTTTTTTCTTTTTAAGGATAAATAAATACCGTCAAGATGAAACACCGAGATGAAAAATGTTAAATATGTGGGTACATAGCATTCTTAAATTCCATTCAAGAAGGTTTCTTTACCAAATTCCTGACATGCACATGCTAAAACTGTATTTATCATGTCAAAACAGAATAAAAAAAAACATCCACAAAGTACAAAATTTGTAATGACTGTTTCCCATATTTTAAGTCTTGACTTAATAGTTCAAAGAAAAAAAAATATTCATAGCAAACCTCTTAAGAATGTACAGGATTAACTTTAGCTAAATCTGTGGATATTTTAGCCAAATGATACAAAAAATATAAAGTACCTTTTCCAGACAAGAACATAAGAGCAGACCTTTTTGTAGTTTTCTTCCAAAACTATCATTTGTATCAAGGCAAACAAATCAACAGTCTGTACTGAATAGAAACCCAAGTTACCATTATCTTTGTGATATTTCAATATGGTCTTGTACCGTACAGCATATTTTTTACGATAGTAACAATTCTAATTATGCAGAAAACATTCAAAAGAATACAAATGCTGCAAAAGCCTATTGCATATAAAATTTACTTGTATTTCCAGGGCACAACCATCAACCTTCTGCTTTACACATTTTCTTTGGTCTAGCCTCTCAAGTCAAGTTAAGCAGAAGACACAAAACTGCAAATTTTTTTTTTTTTTTTTTTGGGGGGGGGGGAGAAAGGCAATCTTCTGCCATATCTCAAAATAACCTGCACAGTAGGACGTATCCTGCAATTAATACCTGACGGGCTATCAACATTAGAGCCTATGTCACGTGTGAGGTGGGGCGATCAAAACCAAACAGAAACAGTCACTCTCTGAGAAGGTAATGTCCTTTATACGTATCATTTCCCGATTATTACATACCTTTGCTTCACAGATACAGTGTGGCTATTGAAAGGCTATGACAACTGAAGACTAGCAAGTTTCTAGTATAATTCCCCTGCTGATAGATGTGAGATTGCATAAAGGTGATAAAACAAGCCATGCTACCTAGAATCAACTTTGGGTAAAGCTATAATTTAAGAATACATTGAACAATGCATTTTCACCTGTTTATCTGTTCTTTAGAAAAGCATCAATATAGGAATCTGTTCTTTAGAAAAGCATTAATATATGAATTAATGCCTCATTACCATTAAGCATAAGGTAAAACCAAAATACACCAATTTAGAGAAACATAGATGATGCCATGTAAACAATGATGTCAACAAAGATGGATAATTTATGGACGATAGATGAACTGCCTGACATTGCAGGCATTGATTAAGAATAATTGGATGACATCACATCACTGATGAGTGACATCCACCAAGAAGATTTAAGGTTGTGACAAACTAATTCAACTGGTCAATTACTTCAACTAATAGCCTTTATCAATAATTCACACACAAATACTATTAATTAATGCATCATAAGAGATTAGGCTATGTAAGTCAGGTGGTTATCTCAGTATATTTTGGGGGAATCTCTCTAAATATGCTTTGAGACCTTTCATCTTGTATCCATTATCTAGTGTTCTAAACCTTCAATGCTATGTTTCTAGAACGTATCCTAAGTTTTCTAACCAAAACACTGGTTTATGAAATCTATCTCGCTCCATTGTTATATGACCCAACTGGTAGTCATGGTAGCAGCATTGAATGTACACAGCATTAGCTGTTAACAGCATAGGATGGATGGATGGAGTGAAGAAATCTCTGGGTGATCGGAAGATATATGGGAGAGGCAAGAGAGCTTGCTAGAAATAGGAATGAATGGTGAGCAAGTGTGACGCAGTTCCGGTACGCCCTGCTGCTTCCTCCACTCGCCTTGGTGGCCGCGGAGGTAGCAGCAGTAAGGGACTCGGCTTGTGAAACTTCATTTGTGGTGGTTAACATGGGCGGGTGGGCTGTGGCACCCTAACAGTACTAGCCAAACTCGGCTGAATCCCTCGTCAGGCTGGGAGGAGCGGAGAGAGAAAAAGTCTCCTTTTGTTCCCTTGTTTTGGTGTATGCTACCCCCCTAAAATTGGGGGAAGTGCCTTGGTAAATATATAAAATAGACAGCATTAATATGGACTATTCATACTAAATTATAACTTACATATATATTTAATATATTGTTAACTAAAGCATTATTTTTCTTATACATAATAATCAGAGTTCGTTTAATAATTTCTATTCCGCATCCTATGGAAGTTCAATGTCATTCTATGTTAGTTAACTATCCCATGAGGGCATTTCAATGTTTCATTATGCTATTAGAGCAAGTTGCAGTAACCACCCTTCTAAATCTTCACACATTAGATCATTAATACAAACTAAAGCTGTATTTTCTTGTCATATGTATCTTACATAAGAGATTTTAATAAAATCACATAAGTACTGTACTGTACACATATTTCTCACATGGGGTCATCACTTACAATATGCCCCACATGTGGTACAATTTAAGGAGGTTTTGATATAAATAATAAAAGACTTCTACCAAACAATAGTAAAATCATTTCTACATCCTATTTTGTTGCAGTAATCTTATGTTTCTACTCATTATCTAACTAGCATCTTTGTAGATAAAGAGTGAAAATAACTAGGGTTGAATGTTACTTTGATTCTACAACTTTATCAACATTTTCAAGATCTTAATCTCACATGAACTCAAAGGAAATGTATGGCATTGTTGTTCAATATCAAATTTTTAATACATCTTATTTCTCATTCTTTCACAGTAAGACTGAAGAACTTCCTTTCTTCACCAGCTGTAGACTAGGCATGTAAAATATCCTAAGGCTTGTATTTTGTAAGAAGAGACTACTTTCGGTAAATAATAACCATAAAATATGCCAGCTACAGATTATAAAATTACATAAAAAATAAGTGTTTGTTCGATAAATATAAAATACTGGAATAATATTCATTTCACTGTTTAGTAAATGATAAACATAATATAACAAGCTGCTACTGTACTAAAAACAGTAAATCTATTTCCCATCGAATACTGAAAAGTTTAAATGTCACCCAATTATCAGTTTTTAAGCAAGTTTTATGAATTTCTCTATTGCTTAATAGCTCAAAGAAGTATATTTAAAAAAAAACAAATCATCTTGATATACTGTACAGACATCTTGCTAGGCAAAACTTACTACCATATTCTATGCACTCAGACTAAAGAAGTTTGGTAGCCCCAAGTCAGAATATATACTGTTAATGATGAAGACACAGACCATTCTCTTTTCTATCTTTATATATAAGATTTTCAAACACATATAATGACCATATGAAATCCTGTCAAGTGAGTGACTATACCATGAATTTAGCACTCCCTCTCTTTTAATCATCATCTCTCACGCCTATTAACGCAAAGAGCCGCTGTTAGATTTCGCCAGTCGTCTCTATCTTGTGCTTTTAAATCAATACTTCTCCATTCATCATCATCTACTCCATGCTTCATAGTCCTCAGCCATGTAGGCCTGGGTCTTCCAACTCTTCTAGAGCCTTGTGGAGCCCAGCTAAACATTTAGTGATCTAATCCTTCTTATGGAATGCGAAGAGCATACCCAAACCATCTCCATCAACACCTCACCCTGATCTCATCCCTCTCGTTTAAATATAGTTAAATATTGTAATCACATACAGTATTGCTGTTTTTCATTTCCGCATATCTTATAGGTACACTCACAAAAATCTTTATAATGAGAGAGAGATCTTCACGAAAGTAGGAACAGATCTTGCATCCACCTATTTACCAGAGTATAAGACAAGCGTAAGTAAACTGGCGTGTTTTTTTTTTTTCATAACCTTACCGGCAATCGTAATTTTATAACCAAACGACTATCATTTTCTACCCTCTTTCACATGAAGCTTTATGTCATTATCTGTTTTAGCTTTTACATAACAGTATAAAACTATCAAGATAAAACTATCGATAAAAAGTCCATTGAATCGTTTGATTGAAGTTGGTATACAAGTGTATTTTCCATATCTTAATTTGAATCAAAATAGTAGTGTCTTTCCAACTATTTCTGGAGTAAAGTACTAATGGTTGACCATTCGCTTGGGAGCTGCCAGCAGATAGAAGTCCTTATCGTAACACTACTCGGATGCGAAGTATAATACGGATGTACCTGAAGCTGTGAATGCAAAGAACCCACACATACGCGTAAAGTGTGTGGAATACATTACTGTAATTGTAAGAATATATTCCAGCTACTGAATTTCAATAAAACAAAAGGGATTTTGTTTGCCCACAGGCAAATGCTGTAAAAAGAAAGTGAAAACACTCAAAACAGGTCAAAGGCAGCATTAACATTTAGGTAAAAGGACATAATATCGTGCACTTAGCAAAAAACAAGAAGAAAATAACTGTATGATGCCCAAGGTGGAATGATGATCACCAGTTATAAGGGCAAAAATTTTGGGTACACCTTCAGAAAGTAACAGGCAACAAGTCTTACTAATTCTACTGGGACAATTTTGGTCTTCAAAACATTAAAAAATCATGTCAATGAATAGCTTATTAAATTCAAATTAGTTCGGATTAAATTTAAGAAATGATAAATGAACAGAGAGAGAGAGAGAGAGAGAGAGAGAGAGAGAGAGAGAGAGAGAGAGAGAGAGAGAGAGAGAGAGAGAGAGAGAGAGAGAGAGAGAATTGTAGCATTAACTACAATTTTTCTTGATAGAGAGAGAGAGAGAGAGAGAGAGAGAGAGAGAGAGAGAGAGAGAGAGAGAGAGAGAGAGAGAGAGAGACCTGTAGCATTAACTGAATATATTCCTTTCTGTTCCCTTTACAAATAAAACAATTTTTTATGCTTTTGCATTGTGCGATTTGAATATTAGGCAATGCATAAGATAAAATGTGACAATAACAAAGGATTTAAATCACTCATTCTCTGTAGAATTCATGCTCCAATCGGGTACCATCGAATTAGTTGAGGGGTTCAAATTGGAAACACGGGGAACACACCGAAATTCAACTGTCTTATGAAATACAGAAATGCAAGAAAAAAAATGACTGTTTACATCATGTACAAATGCAAACACCAATATAATAAAATAATCAAGGATAAACTAAACACTTCAAACGTTTACACACCAGTTTTACTTCCATATTGTATAAATGGATGAGTGATAATCTGGAAAACAAGAGAAATCACACTGTGTAGACCATCATTTCAAATCTAGACACGGACGTTTTCAGTCTTTCTATTACCATTATATCAACTTCTACAGTAATATCCAACTTCAATATACCATACAAATGATTTTACACTGAACACCTTCAACACTCATTGAACACAAAGCCAAAGGGTTGTGGTGCACATAAATTGTTCATCAATGTTCTCAGGTTTGTTCAAAACCATTGAAAAAGTCATATTGTGAGAAATTTTTCAAATGGTTTGACAAAAGCTATTGAAACAAAGGGCATTCTGAATTTAAACAACCTTGTTACAGGTAACTACTAGGGCTGGCAGATGAGACTTCTCGCCTCAGTAACTACAATTGGAATAACTTTTCTTTTTGCTATATAATATAAATTGGTCGAGTCCGCTGGAGTTGTGGGTAACTTGTTACTCAATGATCAATTTCCATGTAATCTAACCACTTCATTTAAGGTTGTCAAAAACTTAATATCAAGAATCCCCCATTAAGTAATTGCAAAAAAATTAATAGCTTAATCAATGGGCTTCAGAAATAAAAAATCATCAAAAATAATATTTCTGTAAAAAAAATTTTGTAATTTCAATGTAATAATCTTTTATTCCTATACTCACTCGATGTTCACATAGCTACTTTTCTAAAAGCTTGATTTATGAACATTTACCCACAACATAATAATGTCACACTAGCATCTAGTGGCAAGAGGCGAAACAGTGACGCACCAAGGCTATTTGTTATTTCAGTCTCGATGTCAAAACTATTACTTATTGACATCACAAGTCAGTTGGGAGGAGGATGGCGAGTACAAAAACTACTAATCTTTTCATGAAAATTCCCTTTACTTCTATGAACCTACCATGATGTTCATATTGTTGACTCCCACAGACTGATGAGGTGGGACACCAGTAAAGGAAAGAGATAGTGTACTTATAGAATTAAATGCTTCACTACAATGGCGTACATTGTGCGTTTAAACATGCCCGGTACAATATTCTATAACGTACCATATAAATCACTTGCAAATATAAACCATGCTTAAGTTGAAATTATTCGTTTATCCTATCAATGAGTACAACATATAGTCATATATGACATTTAATGATATTCTACTAAAAATATCTCTTCCCCTTCCTTCCTTCTTTAGCCTTTGGGATTCTAGTCTTCATTATTGACTGTGCATGAGCTACTTTAGTGTTTTCATGTTACCATGTATAATCTCACCAGTCTCTTTAGCCGATGGTGACATTCCCTACATGAGACATTGCTCACTCACACCCGGCCGACACCTGCCAGCTTAAGGGATGTAGCTATTCTCGCATCTCGGCACACCACCGAGACTTGCAATTCTATTTATTTGTGATTACGTGAAGGTGATTCTAGTGTCTTTCTATGTTGACGTACGTGATAGAATCACAAAGAAAGGATTTTCGCAAGTGTCTCTGTTGGTGGTGGGGTGAGCTGTGAGGATAGCTACATCGCTGAGCTCGGGTGGTGTCAAGAGGGAATTGAGATTTACAATTGGTTAAAGTGTGCGGTGTGATTATGCATGGCAATACAAAAACACATTAAAATACCCCTTACACAATCAAGAATAAATGCTAGAACTAAAGTCTTTATTGGTTGCCTAAAGATAGGAGGGGCTAAAATCAAAAGAAGGAGCTATTCTTAGTAAAATATCCTTGGATGTCATATACATCCATGTTGTATTCTTTGATAAGGTAAACGAACCATTTTAAATTTCATGTGATTTACATTTGTAAATGACATCTTGTACAACATGCATCATTGTACCTGGCATGTTTTGAAGTACACAGTAAATCTGTGTAGTGAAAGGGTGAATATAGTTGTTTTTATTTCCCTTACCAGTGTAAAAACTAACTTGGTAGAAGACTAGTAGTGGTCAATTTAGTTTAGGAAAGGGAATTCTTCTGCAGTGTTCCAGGACACTTTAGACTCTGGGGAGCTTCTCTTGTCAGGGCCTTGGCCTTTCTCACCAAAAAGAGCCTGCTTCTAAACTCCTGAACACTGACGTTTGTACTATGATCATACTGAAACTATTGTATTCCCTAACCCTACTATGTACACATAAAACTATAGTATTTGTTAAACCTTGCTTAAGTACAGTATATCTTCTGCTGCTACTGTAAAGCCCAGTAACCAATAATCCACACCCTAGATCAATAACGCATGGCAAGGACCAAGGAGGCTCTCCAATGAGCTGCTTTCAACAACAATCTGAAGACAATTTACCGGTGAATTTAAAAGAGGCATCTTCTCTGACACTTTGAGCTCTGATCTCAGCCTGTTTCAAGCCCTGATGCAGAGGGGTATGGGCATGGTGGAACTGGGGGAAAATGATGCAAGGAATAGAAATAGAAGGAAACAGTTGACTCAACCAGCCAACCCTGAAATACAGTGGGATTAATAACGATGAAAGGAGAAGAAAGTTTCAAGCTGGTCGTCTATGCTCCTGCAAGTAAATTATCGGCGAATAGAGCAACGCCGACATGCCATTCTAAGAGAGAGACGTTGTATTTATTTCATTTCACAAACTAAGTTCCTCACTGGCCCCCTGATCTTAATCGTCCTCAAAGTAAATCAACAGAGCTCACACTGGACAAACGAGAAATTCTCTGGGTCCTGGCCCTTGAACACTTCTTAGAAAGGCATTATTGGAAACCTCCCCGCCTGGGGATCTGCTGAACTGAGGTCCGAGACCCACTCAAACTCAATAGTTTCTTGTTTTAACCTCACCATCCTTGTGAGGAATTGGGGGTGCCTATAGGTCCACCTGTTGAGTCATCAAGAGCCATTACCTGGCCATCCCTCATCCTAGCTTGGGTGGAGAGGGCGCTATGGTGCTGATCATATGTATATATGGTTAGTCTCTAGGGCATTGTCACTGTCCCTTTACTTCTGCCATTCATGAGCGATCTTTAAACATCAGAATTTTCATAATGAAATTTATTTGGAACATCAGAATTTTCATAATGAAATTTCTTATTTTTATACTCGGCTGATGCTCATATTGTTTCGCTATCAACACTTAGCTTATATCGATGTTTACCCCTGAAACTAAAAAATTTTGTGTTTTATTTCATTCCAATAGTCTTTATTCGCCATACTAATGAGTATAGTCTAAGTAAAGGGTTCAAGATGAAATAATTGACATAACTAAAATCTTTGTCAATATTGATATTATGTGTAATACGGTATGTTATGAAATCATTTTATCAGAACTTACGTAAAATACATGAAATGTTCTATTAAAAACACAATGCACATTTATGGTACATAAAGCTACATACATAATCTACAAAACCTATGTATGATCTCACTATCGACTGCATAAATGACATAATCTATAAAGGCCTAAAGTTAAGAAGCTGAAAGTGAGCTGTAACATCAAGTGACAAACATTACAACAACAGTGCAATACTTCATATGAGTCAGGAGACAAATTTTGCTTCCAAATTAAAATCTTAAATACACAAACTCGTCTTCGGAAAAAGAAGTGCGCCCAAAGGCAACCAAATATCACAAAACTTGAACTAATTTCAATATTATTATTATTATTATTACTCATTAAGCTACAACCCTAGTGAGAAAAGCAGGATGCTATAAGCCCAAGGGCTCCAAAAGGGAAAATACCCTAGTGGGGAAAGGAAATAAGGAAAAATGTTATTTTCATTAGTAAAATAAATTTTTGAATATACTTACCCGATAATCATGTAGCTGTCAACTCCGTTGCCCGACAGAATTCTACGGGAGGGATACGCCAGCTATCACTATACTAGAAGGGGGTGTACTCACAAGCGCCACCTGTGGCCAGGTACTACAGTACTTGTTGTTGACGCCACCTCACTTTTTCCTCGGTCCACTGGTTCTCTATGGGGAGGAAGGGTGGGTCAATTAAATCATGATTATCGGGTAAGTATATTCAAAAATTTATTTTACTAATGAAAATAACATTTTTCAATATTAAACTTACCCGATAATCATGTAGCTGATTCACACCCAGGGGGGTGGGTGAAAAAACAGTGTACAAGACTAAAGGATAGCTAAGTATCCCGTATTTCATATAATCAGTTATCCACAATAACAATGAAATAAAAAGTACCTGGTAAGGAAGTCGACTTGAACCGTTACTCTGCCTTTAATAAGATCGTCTTCCTTACTGAGCGCAGCGTTCCTCTTGGAAGGCTGAATCAACTCAAAGGTGCTAAAGTATACAGGGCTGCAACCCATACTAAAGGACCTCATCACAACCTTTAACCTCGGCGCTTCTCAAGAAAGAATTGACCACCCGCCAAATCAACAAGGATGTGGAAGGCTTCTTAGCCGACCGTACAACCCATAAAAAGTATTCAAGAGAAAGGTTAAAAGGTTATGGGATTATGGGAATGTAGTGGCTGAGCCCTCGCCTACTACTGCATTCGTTGCTACGAATGGTCCCAGGGTGTAGCAGTACTCGTAAAGAGACTGGACATCTTTGAGATAGAATGATGCGAACACTGACTTGCTTCTCCAATAGGTTGCATCTATAACACTCTGCAGAGAATGGCTCTGTTTGAAGGCCACTGAAGTAGCCACAGCTCCCACTTCATGTGTCCTTACCTTCAGCAAAGCAAGGTCTTCTTCCTTCAGATGAGAATGTGTTTCTCTAATCAGAAGCCTGAATAGTAAGAAACTGAGTTCTTAGAACTTGGAAAAGAAGGTTTCTTGATAGCACACTATAAGGCTTCTGATTGTCCTTGTAAAGGTTAAGACCTTTTTAGATATTACCTAAGAGCTCTAACTGGGCAAAGTACTCTCTCCAGTTCATTCCCCACCAAGTTGGACAGGCTTGGGATCTCGAACGACTTAGGCCAAGGACGTGAAGGAAGTTCGTTTAGCAAAAACCGAGCTGCAAGGAACATGTAGCCGTTTCAGATGTGAAAACAATGATCCTGCTGAAGGCGTGGATCTCACTTACTCTTTCAGCTGTTGTCAAGCACACGAGGAAAAGAGTTTTTAATGTGAGGTCCTAAAAAGAGGCTGATTGGAGAGGTTCAAATCTTGATGACATAAGGAACCTTAGGACCACGTCTAGATTCCAGCCTGGAGTGGACAACCGACGTTCCTTTGAGGTCTCAAAAGACCTAGGGAGGTCCTGTAGATCTTTGTTGGTGGAAAGATCCAAGCCTCTGTGGCAGAAAACCGCTGCCAACATAATTCTGTAACCCTTGATCGTAGGAGCTGAAAGGGATCTTACTTTCCTTAGATATAACAGGAAGTCAGCAATCTGGGTTACAGTGGTACTGGTTGAGGAAACTGCATTGGTCTTGTACCAGCTACGGAAGACTTCCCCTTGAGACTGATAGATTCTGAGAGTGGATGTTCTCCTTGCTTTGGCAATCGCTCTGGCTGCCTCCTTCGAAAAGCCCCTAGCTCTTGAGAGTCTTTCGAAAGTCTGAAGGCAGTCAGACGAAGAGCGAGGAGGTTCGGGTGTACCTTCTTTACGTGAGGTAGACGTAGAAGGTTCACTCCTAGAGGAAGAGTCCTGGGAATGTCGACCAGCCATTGCAGTACCTCTAAGAACCATTCTCTCGCGGGCCAGAGCGGAGCCAACCAACGTCAGCCGTGTCCCTTTGCAAGAGGAGAACTTCTGAAGTACCCTGTTGACAATCTTGAACGGCGGGAATGCATACAGGTCGAGATGGAACCAATCCAGCAGAAAAGCATCCACGTGAACTGCTGCTGGGTCTGGAATCGGAGAACAATACAATAGGAGTCTCTAGGTTATCGAGGTAGCGAACAGATCTATGGTTGGCTGACCCCACAGGGCCCAAAGTCTGCTGCAAACATTCTTGTGAAGGGTCCACTCTGTGGGGATGACCTGACCCTTCCGGCTGAGGTGATCTGCCATGACATTCATACCGCCCTGAATGAACCTCGTTACCAGCGTGAGCTTTCGATCTTTAGACCAGATGAGGAGGTACCTTGCGATCTAGAACAACTTCACGAAAGAGTCCCTCCCTGCTTGAAGGAGTAAGCCAGGGCTGTGGTGTTGTCAGAGTCCACCTCCACCACTTTGTTAAGCTGGAGGGACTTGAAGTTTATCAAGGCCAGAAGAACCGCCAACAACTCCTGCAATTGATGTGAAGTGTCCTTTGCTCCTGATTCCATGTTCTCGATCATTCCTGTCCGTCCAAAGTCGCACCCCAGCCCGTGTCTGATGTGTCCGAGAGGAGACGGCGGTCAGGTTTCTGAACAGCCAAAGGTAGACTTCCTTGAGAAGAAAGCTGTTCTTACACCACGCGAGAGAAGACCTCCTCTCTTCGGAAACAGGAACTGAGACCGTCTCTAGCGTCATGTCCTTTATCCAGTGAGCAGCTAGATGATACTGAAGGGGGGGAGGTGGATTCTCCCTAACACGATGAACAGGGCCAGCGATGAAAGTGTCCCTGTTAGACTCATCCACTACCTGACTGAGCATCGGTTCCTTCTCAGCATGCTCTGGATGCATTCTAGGGCTTGGAAGATCCTTGGGGCCGACGGAAAAGCCCGAAAAGCTCGACTCTGAAGATCCATACCCAGGGAGACAATGGTCTGGGATGGGATGAGCTGAGACTCCTCAAAATTGACCAGGAGGCCCAGTTCCTTGGTCAGATCCATAGTCCATCTGAGAATCTCCAGACAGCGACGACTTGTGGGAGCTCTTAAAAGCCAGTCGTCTGACGGAGCCGGACACAAGATCATGGTACTGCTGCACAGTCTGTGAACTGTCAACCATGGGGAAGCGAGGAAGTACAGTGACAACCCGAAGCTGTCTAGACTGTCTGGGTCGTACAGACAACTCCTTATCGGGTTGCTGAGGTTGCCGAACTGCGTCACAACAAGTCACTTCTGCTGGTTGTTGAACGTCTTCCCAGTGACACACTGACTCCGTAAACAAAAAATCCTTTAACAAGGACTAAGCTTGGACTGTATGTCTTGCAACACAGCTCAAGGTCTATGGGAGCAGGTGTGGTAACAGACGGGGTTAGTGACTGAAGTGGAACCATTACCTTCCCTGGAAGCATGTTATGCTTAAATAAATGTCCATAGGAGGCTACGCAGCTAAAGGCTCCTCTCCAAATGACAGAGTCCTCAAGGGAATATCAGAAGGAGGGAGAAAAGCACTTTCTCATCTACAGGGACCATATCCGAGAAAAGTTAAGTTCTCTCAGTGAGGGTTTCAATGGTGCAAAAGCAGCAGACTAGAAGGCAACATTATGAAACTGCTTGACAGTCTAGTGAGTTGGCAACAACCAAAGATGTATGACTGAGAAGCATGCGGTAAGGTATGCAGAGCATGTTGTATGCAGAGCATGCTGTATGCAGAGCATGCTGTATGTAGAGCATGTTGTATGCAGAGCATGTTGTATGCAGAGCATGCTGAATGCAGAGCATGCTGTATGCAGAGCATGTTGTATGCAGAGCATGCTGTATGTAGAGCATGTTGTATGCAGAGCATGCTGAATGCAGAGCATGCTGTATGCAGAGCATGTTGTATGCAGAGCATGCTGTATGCAGAGCATGCTGTATGCAGAGCATGCTGTATGTAGAGCATGCTGTAAGGTAAGCAGAGCGTGTTGCATGGCGTTTAACATTTCTCAGAAATTCCATGACCAGTGCTAGAGTGCTTCATGCATGCTTGCATGGGGTTTTAAAATCAACATAATATTTACCTTACATTCATAACTCATGATTCATTTTTGTTTTGAAGATATTTTTGCCATATTTAGCGATATTGTTAAAAATATATTGCAAGGAATACATATATATTTTTATATAAGTAAGACAAATAACCTCCATTATCATAATGTTTGTGTAGGCATACATGTATATGATTACAAATGCAAGTTATGAAAGTAATGAGGTGTAATTATTGTCATTTGTTATTTCTCAAGTTGAGGAGAAAGTGGCAGATGCATGGGTGGAGGAGGCTGACTCCTAGCATGAGTGTCTGAACTCAAGGGTTGCGCTTGCTGAGTGGTTGGCGGATGCGCAGTAGCAAGTTCCTGAGGAACGAGTTGAGGTTCCTGAGGTGTGAGCTGTGAGCGATGAGGTAGTGGCTGCGCAGAACACAGTAATTGTCTCGCGAGTTGAGGTTCCTGAGGCGCAAGGCTAAGGTGTTGTGCTTGCCTTGAGGAGGGTTGAGCTCGCTGCAGCGAGAGCTGAGGAGACTGACTCATGGATGGGAGAGGTTGTTGTACCTCAAGAGAGTGTTGCCTCACTGGTGGAACTGCAAGTGGAAGCGGAGGAAGTAAGGTATAAGCTTCCTGTTCCCATTGCTGAGGTTGCCTTAAGGAAGGCGGAGGGAGCTGCACACCACTGGAAACAGTAAACTCAGAACGTGGTAAGGTATCCTGAGGAGCCTCAACATCGTACGCCTGGCAGGCAGTACTGCGGTCAGGCGGAGCGTTCGCAGGAGGAGGTGTAACCTTCTCAGCCTGAAACTCACGCATTAAGACCCCAAGCTGCGACTGCATGGGCTGCAGCAAAGTCGTCTTGGGATCAACAGACGATAAGGTCTGTTGTGGCATCGCCTTACCTCTCTTAGGAGGTGTGCAGTCACCTGAGACTGAGGAGAGTCAGAGCTAACCCAATGACTGCATCCGGGTTGTTGAACTCTAACTTCGTACGTCTGGCATAGGTCTGGACTTTACGTTTAAGAGGTCTTGAGACCTGAGACCAGCGTTTTCTCCCCGAAATTTCTTCTGCAGACGAGCAAAATAAGGGCTCAATCGTCTGCGGGTGGGAGTGACGGTCTCTTAAGACACGCCCGCAACCACCGAGGATACTTCTGTGCGCCGATCAAGGCCTGCCGAACCCTTTTGCCCTTCGACATTGCTTCTCCCCTGGGCTTGGGAGCTTGCAAGAGGTCCCGGACTGGGAGGACGACTGGCACGCACAGAAGTACCCTCACGCACAACACTGACACACTTTGCGCTAATCACTTATCACTTTTGATTTTCTGTTTGCACTTATTTCACTGAACTCGAAACTTTAAGTGGTTTGTACCTGAAACACGCAATTCTATCCTTTCTCAAAAGTTAGTAATTGCGAAAACAGAATTACAATGTAACAGAAAAATCTAATGAAAGATAAATAATTCAGTGGCTGGAAAGAGACTAAACACTAGATCAAATAAACTACGTTTAAAATCTCTCACCGCATAAAGCTTGAGAACAAGAAAAACTCTAGAAACGTTTACCTTCTTCCCCTAAAGAGACTAGGGAGAAGAGCAAAAACGATAACAACGTTACTCGCTTGAACGAAACGTTTATCCTCCTCTTTCTCCCTCCGTCTCTATCTCTCTCTCTCTCTCTCTCTCTCTCTCTCTTGACTTAGAACCTGAGAGAAGAGCCCAATCATATACAGTATATCGTTAAAACATATTATTGTTAAAGGAAAATATTTCCCAAAATGAAAAGTTCCTTTGTAGAATTAAAACCATTAAGTTAAGAAAGAATGAACAAAACGCTAGACAGGGTTACTCTTACTGCAACGTGACACCGTGAAAATTCTCTCTCTATCGTAACGATAGAGCGCAAGTTGAACGTTCTGAAACGTCAACAATTGCAGAGACAAAACAAAACGTTAGTTCAACTTTGAAAACAGTACGAGACTATCAAAGAAATTCTTTCAAAAACATAAAAATAGCATAATATGTTAACAGGTAAAACCGAAATGACGGGCTCAATGTTAATTAACTTCGGTACAAGAAAAGACCGCCTACCAAGGAAAGGTCGAATATATAAAAATTAATTTTAATAATTTTATAATAAAAGGAAGTTAATCGAAGAGGCCTATAAAAGGCGGAGAGATATAAAATAAATCTATAACTTTTGTTAAGAAAAATTAAGAAAGAGAGTCTATACTCTCTTAGACACCAACACTTCCGTCTAAGGGAAGGGTCGGCCATTTAAAGGTGAAAGAGAGTTCATACTCTCTTCGTCACCATAATTAAATTAATTCCAAAAGCTAACTAAGCTAATATAGAAGTATCTAGTATAGCGAATAGCTGCAAATTTTAGAGAAATACTTCACCAAACCGTGAACAATACTCCAAAATCATAAGCGTATCCAAGAACGTCTTGCCGGAAGCACGACAGAGGAAAAAGTGAGGTGGCGTCAACAACAAGTACTGTAGTACCTGGCCACAGGTGGCGCTTGTGAGTACACCCCCTTCTAGTATAGTGATAGCTGGCGTATCCCTCCCGTAGAATTCTGTCGGGCAACGGAGTTGACAGCTACATGATTATCGGGTAAGTTTAATATTGAAAAATTAAATATTTTAAGAAGAGTGACAACATTAAAATAAATATTTCCTATATCAACAATAAAGACTTCAACAAAACAAGAGGAAGAGAACTTATATAAAATAGTGTACACTCGGGCAAGAGAAATCTAACCCTAGATAGTGGAAGATCATGGTACAGAGGCTATGGCACTACCTACGACTAGAGTACAATGGTTTGATTTTGGAGTGTCCTTCTCCTAGAAGAGCTGCTTACCATAGCTAAAGAATCTCTTCTACCCTTATCAAGAGGGAAGTAGCCACTGAACAATTACAGTACAGTTGTTAACCCCTTGGGTGTATATAAAACATCCTCTCACCATTGTACAGCCTACTACACAGAGACCATTAAGTACTGACAAACAATTTTTACATACCTAATAGAAGAACTGCAGATAAGACAGCAAATAATCTATGCTGCTTTTCTGGGGTGAACCCCACCATCTCCATGGACTGCTTTAAACGGACAAATTCAAACTGCTCGTCACAGCCCTCTATAGTGTAGCATTTACTCTGTAATGAAGTGAAAAAAAAAATTTAATCATATTCAAATCACTGACCATATTGTTAATAAAAACAAGACGCCTTTGACATATAATGCCTGCTAAAGGATTAACCCTTTTACCCCCAATGGACGTACTGGTACGTCTCACAAAACTCATCCCTTTACCACCATGGACGTACCGGTACGTCCTTGCAAAAAACTGCTATTTACATTTTTTTTTGCATATTTTTTAAAACTTTATGAGAAACTTCAGGCATTTTCCAAAAGAATGAGACCAACCTGACCTCTCTATGACAAAAATTAAGGCTGTTAGAGCAATTTAAAAAATATATATTGCAAAATGTGCTTGAAAAAAAAAAAAAAAAAAAAGCCTGGGGGTTAAGGGTTGGAAAGTTCCAAATAGCCTGGGGGTAAAAGGGTTAATAAATTCAAGACTCAATGGCTATTTTAAAATCAAAATGCCCATTAACCCTTTCAAACGTTGAGATTATGATTAGATTTACACCAATAAATTTTTGGCCAACTTCAATCCTTCAATTTGACATTCCATCTTTCCTGTTGTCCATTTTGTAATACAGAAAGTCTTCAATTGACTAACTTAATAGGTTCAAAGAGGCTGTTTGTAAGTATAATTCTCTTAAATTTTGGATAAGGATAGGCGTCGCCTAACTCAAGTGCCTACGATTTTCAGCTGTAAAAGTCAACAAATAGACATTTCATACTGCATATATCCTCTTGCTTTATTACAGTATTCCATTATGAAATTTTGATACAATATCTATGATTTGATTACAGTTGGCTTTGTGTTTTGTATCTCTGAATGTATTCAAGTTAAATGTTTATAAGTTGAACATTTGTGCATTGAAGACCTAATATGGCAACTGACAAAGTTTTGCAAACTTTATCCCTTTTTCCCCCAAGGTAAGGTTAAATTTCAAGCACATTTTGCTATATATTTTTATTTAAATTGCTCTAACAGCCTTAATTTTTGTCATAGAGAGGTCAAGTTGGTCTCATTCTTTTGGAAAAAGCCTGAAGTTTCTCATAACGTTATCAAAAACATGCAAAAACATGTAAATAACAGTGTTTTGCAAGAACGTACCGGTACGTCCTTTGGGGGCGAAAGGGTTAATACTTTCATTTTGACATTCCATTTTTGTTGCTGTCCATTTTCTAATAAGCTGAAAATGATATCTAATTTGAGCCTTTATCCACTTTTTAACAATAAAATACATAAACTCGGCTTTAAAATTGCAGACGTGTGAGCCTTCTGCAGTTAAAACCACTAACCTGGTTGAGGTAGCGATAATCCGAGGGCTTGAGAAGGTGCAACGCCTGTCGTTCCTGTGGAGACGCTCCGGCAAGCAAGTAATAAAAGACGTGATAACTGCGTTCGTTATAAGCTTGGGAACAGATGCGCGACTTTTCTAATAGGTACTTTTGCACACAGGCCCTGAAATTTATCAGAGAAATCATCCTTACTGTACAGAATAATTATTCAAAAATCTAAATCCACACCAGTACAATACAATATAACCAAGATAAATAGAAATTTACTAAAATAATTAACGTACAGTATTGATACTGTCTAAAATTAGCTTTGTTTTACTGTATAAAAATATTAAGCAGGGCCACCATTAAGGTCCCTTTTCTTTGGTTAGCTGATAAACCTTACAATCACTCCTTCGCTTCAAATCAATATTTGCATTTGCAGTAATTTCTAACTGAATTTTTCACATTTAACAAGAAATCATTTATCATATGAATGGAATTAACTTTGAAGTGATAAATATTAACCTCCAAGTTTTCTATATCACTCCTGATAAGACAATTTCAAGGCACAAAGGCCCTTCACCGCTATACGATGCAATTTAATCAATCATGCCCGTACTCTCACAACATTTGGTATCATTTTAACCTACAAAATCAATCGCACAACTTGCATACAATAACACCTAAAAGCAAATAAGACGGGATTAAAAGGATTAAGAAAATAATTTAATAAAATCACTTAAAGCTTGGGATATAAAGCAAAACTCTGATTAAATTTTTTTTCAAGTTCAGGGTATTATAATTTTCCCCCTGTATATTTCTTAAAGGTTTGTCCTGAGGCAAATGTGTCCACCTACTCAGAGTTGTTTGTCCAATGCAGGATTAAAAAACAAAATTGTTGGCTCACTACTTACCCTTGAACGAGTCCGTTTTCCTTATAGCTAACTTGGATAAACTTTCCAAATCTACTGGAATTATTATTGTGGGCTGTCTTGGCATTTCCGAAGGCCTGAAAATAATAAATTAGATGAAAATAACTGCAAATTTTAAATCATACAAGCTTTCCATTCTTAGTTTCTGACAGTGAAGGGCGATACTTATATAATAACGAAGTTTACAAAAAGAAAACAGAAAAGAATAATGTTCAAATTTTGATGTTATAGATCAACAAATTATAATTTCTAAGATATACCTATCATGATATATGGGTGGATAATCCACTAAGAAAATAAAGCAGTGAAGCCTAGTAAGCTATCCAGAATAAACCAAAACGAGAATGAGCTGGGATCCAATCCTCGTAGATTCTTTCCTTCGCATTTTCTGGTTTTAATTTACACAAATAGTTTTTTATTTCAGGATTTTTACTCTGAACACAAAATTGCAAGATGTTCTGTTGTTTTAATTTACAGAAATCGTTTATCTTTCAGGATTTTTACTCTACTGTATACAAAAAATTGCAAGATGTTCTGTGGTTTTAATTTACAGAAATCGTTTCTCTTTCATGATTATTACTCTGTACAAAAAATTGCAAGATGTTATGTGGTTTTAATCTACAGAAATCATTTCTTTCATGATTTTTACTCTGTACAAAAAATTGCAAGATGTTATGTGGTTTTAATCTACAGAAATCATTTCTTTCATGATTTTTACTCTGTACAAAAAAATTGCAAGATGTTCTGTGGTTTTAATCTACAGAAATTATTTCTTCATGATTTTTACTCTGTACAAAAAAATTGCAAGATGTTCTGTGGTTTTAATCTACAGAAATCATTTCTTCATGTTTTTTACTCTGTACAAAATAATTGCAAGATGTTCTGTGGTTTTAATCTACAGAAATCATTTCTTCATGATTTTTACTCTGTACAAAAAAATTGCAAGATGTTCTGTGGTTTTAATCTACAGAGATTATTTCTTCATGATTTTTACTCTGTACAAAATAATTGCAAGATGTTCTGTGGTTTTAATCTACAGAAATCATTTCTTCATGATTTTTACTCTGTACAAAAAAATTGCAAGATGTTCTGTGGTTTTAATCTACAGAAATTATTTCTTCATGATTTTTACTCTGTACAAAATAATTGCAAGATGTTCTGTGGTTTTAATCTACAGAAATCATTTCTCCATGATTTTTACTCTGTACAAAAAAATTGCAAGATGTTCTGTGGTTTTAATCTACAGAAATTATTTCTTCATGATTTTTACTCTGTACAAAATAATTGCAAGATGTTCTGTGGTTTTAATCTACAGAAATCATTTCTTCATGATTTTTACTCTGTACAAAAAAATTGCAAGATGTTCTGTGGTTTTAATCTACAGAAATTATTTCTTCATGATTTTTACTCTGTACAAAATAATTGCAAGATGTTCTGTGGTTTTAATCTACAGAAATCATTTCTTCATGATTTTTACTCTGTACAAAAAAATTGCAAGATGTTCTGTGGTTTTAATCTACAGAAATCATTTCTTCATGATTTTTACTCTGTACAAAAAAATTGCAAGATGTTCTGTGGTTTTAATCTACAGAAATAATTTCTTCATGATTTTTACTCTGTACAAAATAATTGCAAGATGTTCTGTAGTTTTAATTTACAGAAATGTATTATCTTTCATGAATTTTGCTTTGTACAAAAAAATTGCAAGCTGTTCTGTGGTTTTCATTTACACAAATTTTTCTTCTTTCAGGATTTTTACTTTTTTCTAAAAAATACGTAAAGGTGCTCATTTTGGGGTTGATCCTCTTTGTTGATTTTTTTTCTTTTTTTACTTTTGCTACTGTTTGTTAGTAAATAATAGGTACCTGAAACTACCAACATCAATCTAAGAAATAATTCCATCATAGTTCTATCAACTACCTTCGTAATTACAGCAGAAAATTCACTTGAATTACTCATTTACAGTCAGACAAATACACCAGGTATGCTTCACTAATTATCTGTTCTTCAAGTTGCTACTTTTTTCTCTGGTATATTTAGCAGTATTTATACCTTTGAAATGGTGCTTTAAGGAGCATTTCACTGGGCGACACAGGTTCCTCGCCCAGATATAGATTTTTCCTTCGTCAAAATCCCCTTTTTTTACTCTAGATCATAGAGGCAAAGTCATGGTATCTGAGCACATGAAAGTTACATGTCCCCACAAATATGAGGTTGTAGCAGGCCCTGTGGTAGGGGTGTAAGAATACTACCACAGTAAGTCATCTGTGTCTTAGAAAGCGACTAAAAGGGCAACTTTTGCGTTGCAGTCTTGCTTTCTAGCAAAATGCTAGGCCAACCACCAATAACTGTGGAAACTGCTACCCTGCAGTTGGACTGTTTAGTTACAGGTTAGGCCCACTGCCAATAACTGTGGTTGATGACTGCAAGGGAATGCGATTGTAAAAACCCTATGCCAAATTATAAACCATGCATGATACTATTAGAGGTCACATCAGATATCGAACCCCTTAATGTAAAGATAACATTAGGAAAGAAGATGAGAAGACACATATCAGTTGTAGCTATGTGTTGGGTTAAGCCTGCTTACATTAACTCTTTTTTTAAAGTACAATTACCTGAAACATTATTCATAAAATCCTATGAATCCCACTGAACCCAAACAGTAGCCATTATCATCCTCAGAAATGCCGATTCAGAAGTATTAAAGACAAAAGTAGTAGATAGCCTATACGAGCGACTATATGAGTGTACAACTATTCGTTTCAATCTACATTATACATTTAATCTGGTATAGCAAGAATTAGGAGGGTACGTACTTACATTTACCGAGTTAATTTACCAACTACTGTACACTAAAAGTTGTAAACACAATTGATTCACAGCAAATGCATCAAATCATATTTAGCATGACTCCAATTAGTAAGGGTGCACATGTCAAATAACCACTTCACCGCAACACAGCTGGCTAAATACCGGAATGCATCAAATCATGTTTAGCATGACACCATTTAGTAAGGGTGCAAAGATCAAATAACTAGTCTGCTGCAAGAACCCCAAGAAACTATATAGTAAATGAATTGAATGGCATTAACACAAATAGGATCTCTGCAAACTTGGAGGCCATAACTAATAAAGAACATGAAAGGAACAGACTCACAAATACCATGGAAGGCAAAACTGTGATTAGGTTGCAGTGAATATCCATTAGTTGGGAGACTGAAGAGTTATGAAAAGACAAGATGGCTGCCCCTCTAGTTATGTCATGAGGACTAGGGATTACCTTACAAAAGCAGCTAATTCTTCTACTGTATTTTGAATCTTTTATCGAGAAGCTCAAGCTTCAAGAGCAATGGCAAATTAATTCTGGAGTAGGGTCAGCAGAAAAACAGAAGAGCATTGCAAAGAATGGATACAGAGGGAACACATACTCCTCCAGTAATGTTAAAGGAAGCGTTAATCTTCTTTGTTATCTGTACAGACCTTGATGAAAACAACGATGATTGGAAGAACACTACAAGGCAACCCCCACAGTTGTATTCAAGGAGAGCAAGCTTAAGTCGTTAGAACAAAACTTTAGCTATCTAAAACCAATTTCGAAATGACTACTGACAGGTATCCCACCCACTAATAAGCAGATCATCACTTAGTTCCAAACTAGAGCCATAAAACCCTGTATAAGAAGGACACAGAGAATGACAACAAGCCAGTCATAGATAAGAGTCTTTCCATTGTCATAATTTATTTACTAGCTTATAACCTGGTGAATATCGATGAGGGATATAAAAGAAAAACAAAAGAACAAGATACTTGAGAGTATGATAGAGCATAAGAGTAACAACACTAATGAAGTTGGGAATACAAGAGCTGTAAAAAAAATTCACACTTCAACTTGGCCTATACTTCAGTAACATAACCAATTCTTCCCCTTAACAGTTCAGGGTGCACATCCCTTGCTTTCAGTTTCAGCTACTGAATGGGAAACACATGACAGTGGCTGAAATAGCAAATCATAAATCCTATTGAATATGCTGTCGATATGATCAAACAACCCAAAGGCAGTTTTACGGGTGGGTGAACTAGGGAGAGGTCTCAGAGCTTGCTATCCCATAACCCGTTTGACTTTGAATCATACGGCTACAGTCAAAGCAGCAGCAGTAGAATAGCATTTTGTATTAGTGAAAGAATAAAATCAAATTAATTCATACCAATGGCATTATCTGCTAAGTTTCAATGAATAAATGAGGTATTCCCTATAGTCAGGGTTTACCACTCGATCGTAAATATGGAGGATTTAAGATTATGATTACGTGAACAAGGTTATATAGGCTGAAAACTAGATAAAATGAGCTTCAAAATACAACGACAAGATTTTAGATAAAATGAGCTTCAAAATACAAACACAAGATTTAAGATATTTTGAAAAATTAAATATTTATCAACATTTGAATACAGTATTATCAATTTTCAAATAAGAATTCAAAAAATATTATGTGTTAAAAAAGGTTAGCATATCTTACCTCTAAAACAGGCCCAGAGCTTAAAATAGTTTGCTCCACTCCACTTCCATGTGAACCCTTTTGGCTAAGCATTGTCAGGTGGTGAAGTAAAAATAAAGTGGATTCTGTCTTGCCACTTCCACTCTCACCACTTATAACTATGCACTGATTACGTCGCTGTTTAATCATGGTAGAATAAGCAACATCCGCAATTGCAAATATATGGGGAGGGAGTTCACCCAGCCTGTGATTCTGATATAATTTAACATATTTCGGATTATAAATGGGGTAGTACTTGAATGGATTAACGGATATCAATATGGACCCAACGTATGTGTATATATAACCCCGCTGGAACCGGGCACGTAGATTCTCTAAAAGTGTTTGTTCTGTTAAGTTGGGTAACTGACATAGGTCCGGGTATTCCTTGTCCTTTGGCTGGTATAAGAACTTGTAAAAGTAATCCCTGATGAGCTGGGAGTCGAGCTGATTGGGTTCGGCCCACAGGGAGTCCGAGGACATCTTTTCCCGCAGGCAAAATCTGTAAAATAAAAAGATACGGTAAAGTATGGTGTAATTAACAAAATATACATTAATTTGGTAAATTGTAACAACAACAAAACAAAGGAAACTAGCATATCAATTCCAATCAAGTTCTAATCACCAAACCCTAAAATATTACAAGATAACCTATGGATAAGGAATGCAAATCGACATTTGAGGTGTTCAGGAAGTAAGAGATAAGGGACCCTACACAAATGGAGCAGCACAATAACAAATTCAATCTTTCCCTTCAAAAATCTGTCCCTGAAGACAAGAAAAGATACAAAAGGTATGAAAAGATTATACAGAAGACACGAAAAGATACAGAAGATATGAAAAGATACAGAAGACAAGAAAAGATACAGAAGATAAGAAAAGATTCAGAATACATGAAAAGATTCAGAGGATTTGAAAAGATGCACAGCAAAAATAAACATAAAGAAGACATGAAAAGATGCAGAACACAAAAAAAAGATACAGAACACAAGAGATACAGAAGATAAAAAAATACAGAAGAATAGAAAAGTGTTGCCTTGAAAGAGTTGATGTCACACAAGTGCCTCAGCATTTAATGAAAAAATAATTGAGTGTGATGAGGAGCAATATAAACTAGTAAAATGCCAATGAGATGACAAAATGGAGAAGGCACATTAGTCACTCTTAGATGATATTACTTTTCACTCTTTATCACCATGAATGTTAAGATACAGGATTACTAAATAAAGATTCTTGTATTTGTTGGTCATTTTAATGCTGCCCATAAAGAGTAATTGAATTTGGTTTCCCATGTTAATTACTAAGGCTCAAGACCTTCTAGCTTTATTTCCGAATCTAACTGCGAGCCATTATGAATGAAACACACTTAACAAGTCTGCTAATTGTTTGGATTTTGTTATCACATTCTCCTAAGGTTTTAACAAGCAATGGTGGTCCCCTAACTAGACTTGCTGATCATGCTTTGTTTCGTAAGTAATTAAAACTGGGCAAGCTGTCTCTAATGTGTCTTACTCTCATGAAGATATAAAGGATTTTCTAGCAGAGTAGACTGAAATTTCCAGTTACAAATTGTATAAAGAAAGAAGCCTGTAGTTTGTCTTAATGGAAGTTTTGTCAACATAACTGATAAGCACACTCCTTGGTTGTTAAACTGTCTTATCAAAGACAAAACTTGATTCAATAAAAACTGTAGACGTGATTGTAGAGGAAGGCGGCTTATAATATTTGGAGGTTAAGATATGACAGGGAATAATAAGGCCTAATTAAGAGGACTGGTTCAGAACTTATGCTTTAAACTCTTCTGATACAACACATGAACATTAATGGAAGGCTAATCACAAAACTTCAATTTATTTTATGTATTCTATTGTGGCACCCTACTGGAAATATCTCCAAGTGGCAATCTACTGGACTGGGGTTCAAGACCCACACAAGCTTGATAGTTTCTTGAAGTGTCTGCAACCTCACCATCCTTGTGAGCTAAGACAGACTAGTTTATCTTTTAGCCCTGTAAAATCATGAATTTTATTCATGACTAGAACTTGATGTTTAAGTGTAAAGCCAAATGGTATTACTTTTTTATTATTCATTAATACTACTGAATACTTACTCGCATTTAAGTCCTGTTACTATACTTTTCATATCATTATTATTATTATTATCATTATCTAAGCTACAACCCTAATTGGAAACGCAGGATGATATACGCTCAAGAGGTCCAACACAGAAAATAGCCTAGTGAAGAAAGGAAGTAAGGAAAGATAGAATAGTGTACCATAGTGTACCCTAAAGCAAGAGAATTCTAACCCAAGTCCAGGGAGGACCAGGTACAGAGGCTTGAAGGAGTTCTTAATGCACATGCTGGGGAATCAGCTTTTGGAGTCCATTAGAAAATTGTGGGAGTGGTAGATGTTACCCTGCTTATTATCACCCAAAACCCTATCAAGTAATGAATATATATCAAACATTTTTGATAGGCCGAACTGTAGTCCTCTCAGGCATGGTTTCGGCTTAGAGCTATAGGTTCGAATCTCTGCCCAGACAGATGATGTTCTCTTGAATGAATTTCCAGTAGGTATACATTCCCAAGGTAGAATTCAGTATTAAATGCCATTGTGGTTGATATTTACTTCTATCAAGTAATGTAGGAAAAAGATCTCACAGTGGAGGACATCGGAGATAGAAGAAATTGGAAACAGGTTTCCAGAAACAGCGACCCTGCATTGCATGGAAAAGCTTTACTCAAAGAAGTAGTAGTAGTAATGTACAGATATCCCTTGATAAGGATATTCTTGCAATTGGTCTTCACTTTATTTCTGGTTTAAAAGCACTAATGAGTTGGAAGACCATTTCTTAGCATTATCAAGAATAAAGTTTTTTAATCAATACATTATGCAATCTAAGTCTTGGACCCAAGCAGAGAATGGAATACCTGGGTATACTGATAAGATATAAAGATGGCAAAAATCTTTCCTTCAGAGTTGCATGTGCAGACTCAAGACAGTAGTGCAACCCTTCTCATCAAACAACTTAATCCAGCAAGACAATGCCAAAAGTTGCTAGGACATCTCTCGTCTGTGGAGAGGCACATCAATGATCTTTCCAAAGATGCCTAAAGGTACAATGGTCAGCAGCCACCAAATCCTTTCAACATCTAGTTCCAGTCGACCGAGAAGTAAGGGAGGATTTACCAAAGGGATTAAGAAACGAGAATTTACCAGAAGGAGCCCCCATAAGAGTGCCCTCCTCCAGAGATGCTTCTGCTTACAGACACATAGAAGGAGAAGTAGGGTGTACACCTAAAAAATGACATCGCCTCAGGGCGTTGGTTCGAGGAGAAATCCTCCATATCACTCTGGCGCTGATGATCAACATCATCACCAGTAGTGGCATACATCAACAAGCAAGAAGCTTCACAGCAACTCAGTGTGTTGGCAAAGTTGGCACACTCCTGGATGTGGGGCAACACAGGGGAGCTGTCGGCATGTTTTATCCGAAGCAAGAGGAATGCAAGTGCAAAGAAGCTCAGCGCCAGGGTCAAGGAATACAGAAGCAAAGTGGTCACTTCATTCTTTAGTAGTGGGCAGGTTGCCGACTTTGTGAGGTTCTATGTCAATAGATTTGTTTGCCACAAAGCAATGCTACCTGATCACCTACCATCTCAGTAAGGTTGGTACGCGTGGTCACTCGTCGTAAGCGCTCGTTATTTACTGTGCCTATGTTAGAACTCTCTTGATTTACTGTCACAAATGCATCAAATACATCAACATAATATGACAGAGTAATTAATATTACATTAGAATATAAACTATCATACTTTACAACGTCATACAGTATACAGTATGTCATCCACTCCCCAACAATCAAGCCTAACCCTTTTTTCTCACTTCACGTAACACATGTCAAATAACAATGTCCAGTGTGTCAGATTAAGCCGCATGTTTTGTTATCCTTCTTTTAAGAGCTACAGTAAATACAACCCCAATATTTTGCCTTTTTTCTTCTATAAAGATATCAAAGTGGGTTTGGTTATAGGTGGGATTATGATAAATGACTTTAGGTTTGCATAAATACAAAACAAAATCTAAAATAACTGGGATCTTTATTCTAATGAGAAAAAGTATACTGTAAATCTGTCTTTACACGAAGAGTTGCTCTTTATGGCGCAAGTGAGTGAAGACCAACTTATTTTTACCAGTTTGGTTCACCATATCAAACCGTATTCTATGAAAGAGTTCAAAAGAACCATATCTTACCTGTCTCATTCATAGGAAAACCAAGGTCAAAATAGACCACTCATCTGCCATGTCTACTTCGCCAACCTCTGACCAAACCAACCATAAACCTTATGTGAGATGCTATTCTGTTAGAAATCACTCTACGTAAGGTTCCAAGAAAAACAACAACAGTAGTGATCCATGAACAATCTCCATGACAGAAGAACTATGGAAGAGGTATTTGTAACCCGCAGAAACGGCTATACGAGATGAAATACATCAATTACCCGTAATGTTGATCTAATGAAGTAGAATGAAAAATCATTAAAGAATATCTTGCATAAAGAGCTGAAGAGTTTAAGGAAGATCTGCCTTCTCTTCCAGATACCATCCAGGAAGTGAACTGAGCACCATGTTTTCTACCACCAGGAACTTGAAAGAAGAAAGCTCAAAAAGGACTTCTGTCATGCAGGGCTGACAAAGATATTCCTGTAGGTCTTTGTAGCCTTTAAAAACTCTCAATAGAAAGGAGGAAGCAGTAGATCCATCCTAACAACAAATATCATTCAATGTCAGCAATAAATGCCATTCTTTGCTAATGAACCAAAGACTGAAGGGAAAGCAAAACAACTGGCAGGTAAAGGGCTGGAGCATGTCCAGAAACATCCAAAAACACTGCAAGAATGAAAAGGAAAAGATTTCCTTGGAGGAAAGAAACCATGTGAAGGGAAAGTCTCAAAAATAATAATGCTTGATTCCACTGAAACTGACACTAGACTAAAACCACTCTCTACCCCAAAGGACTAACAGGTATGTTCCCTAAAACAAGAAAGTAAGATTAAAGGGACACAGAAAACTCTACCTTTCCCCATGGGTGGCAAAGAATGAGGTAATCCAGGTGGACCTCCCTTTCCATAAATGCCAAGGCAGATGATAGTAAAAAAAATTGGCCAACTAGAGCATGCCCACATAATTTCACCTTCAAGAAGGATCAAGCATTTTTTCCCCACACTGTGGTGTCCATGATTATTTCAAAGACAAGTTTAAGGACACCAAAGCCTTGACGAGGGTCAAGGAGACTCCTAATCTCTTCTGAAGAAGAGGGACCCTAAGTCTTGACAAAAGTAAAACCTATGTCCTTAGACATTAAGGACTTAAGGACCAACACTATCTTCAACAATGAAGGGTTTTCAACCACAATACAATATGAAGATTCTGGTGTTGACTAAAAGCTACTGCAGCGTACTTTAAAAAATCATACTTTGAAATATAAAATTAGATATCTAACAGAAGGCCAGCTTCTGTAAAATATCAAAAAATTATACTGATACAGTATTATAAACTAGTTGTTCTTCAAGGATTTTAATAAGAACATATCAACACTCCTTGTCTTTAGCCTAGGATAAGTTTTCTTCTTAAATGGTAAAAACTGGCTCATTTAGTCAAAAAATGACACGATCAAATCAAGCAGGCAGTCACTACAGTATAAAAAATAATCTTCATTCATTAAAAAACCGAGTTAGTCAGGAATGGCCTATTCATATCAGCAGAGGGCTGTCTCTCACCTCAGTATGCTGTTATACTGTACTTCTAAGGAGATAAAATCTGTTGACTTCCCAGGAGCAGCTAAATCTGTGTTGTAAACAAAGCAGAAAGTTGATCAGTTACTTGCACAGTTCCAACCATCGCATGGGCACAAGTGGTGTACAGAAGCAACTAAGAGAGAGATGTCTACACATATGGTGCCAACTACAAAAACATCAAATGGCCATGATCCCTTAAAGTCCAGGAACATCTGTGAGGGAAAAAACACCTGTGGAATATTTAGAGCAAATGAATGTCTAAACACATCTAAGGATAGAGAGACCTGTCACAACAGTGAAACAATACCAGGGAAAATGTATTGGTTACAAAACCTAGAAGTATGTAGCATTCAGGTAGAGAATGTTTACAATACTGTAAGCCCAAAACTGTGTAATGGAAAGGAAACAAAACACCATGCACAAGCTACAAACAGTAGAAAACAAAGTTCTCACACCTGTGACCATAACTAACCAATTTTAAAGAACATGAATGGCATGATTATAGACTAGCATATCCTTCCTGTCATACCTCCAAAGATATCACTAGAGAAGAAACAAAGTCAACCTTCCTAAAGGGACTCTTGGAAGACAAACTGACATGAGCATCTTATGTTTGCAAAAAATAGGTCGGAACAGAAAAAGGGTCCTAAAATCACAAATTAATAAAGTAATTTGTACTTTTTCTAACTATACAAACTTAAGAGTCCTTTCAAAATAGGTCGATTCAAGCACAGCTGAAACTTGGCAGTTGAAATTTGTAAACTTGAGTTCTTTAAAAACAGGTCGATTCAAGCAATAGCTGAAATTTAGCAGTTAAAATTACAACAAGGTGTTGGCAGTAAATGGCAGAGAAGCAGCTTAGATGCTGCTTGGGACTTTCAGGGGAGGTGAAGGTGAGAAGGTCAGTTAAAAGGACTCGGGTTTATATAGATAGGAAAAATACAAATAACTTTTAAAATTTCTGATTTGTTTCTACATAAATATGACAAATTCGGAGATAATTTGTATTTTTCCTAATCATACAAACCTTAGCTATTTACATTGGGTTTACTTTCGGCGTAGCTGAAATTGACGAGCCAATAGATTTTTAACGAGGGTTAACTACCCCCGCGCTAGTTAGCAAGGGGGTAGGGGAAGGGATAGCTTGCTACCCCTCCCCCCCACACACCGGTGAGTTGTCTCACTTCACTTAGAGGTAGGACTTGTCTTGGGGGACAGGGCTGGCGGTCAAATATGTGTAAATAGCTAAGGTCTGTATGGTTAGGAAAAATACAAATTATCTCCGAATTTGTCATTTGTTCCGTAACCGAAATACAAACCACGCTACAGTATTTACATTGGGTGACTTACCCCTTAGAAAGGGTGGAAAGTCCCCAGCCTTACTGGCTTTGGCTTTACCCGGGGACTCAGACTCCGAGTGAGTAGCACTCGAGAAAAGGAGTCCCTGCGCCTCACAAGTTCCTTGCTCCGCAAGGAACGTGTGGCCTACGTAAGTTGTGTGTGGAGGAATAGAGAGTGACTCGTCTCAGGAAGTTGACCTGGAGTCCTTTAGATAGGAATCTAGGCTAGGACGTTCCCAATACCACCTCGTCAGGGTATGGGGGACGTGACAGTATTAATTTAATACTAGGAACACAAGGGAGCATGGTTTACCTGCAGAGATTGAGGTCAGCTATGTGGAGACCAGGATGCTGCTTTCCCCAAGAGAGGGGAGGATGAAGAAAGAAGTAAGGGCCAGACATACTCTTTCATTCACGCAGACTAAAACCGGGTAACAACGCCCTCAACCTTCTACAACTTGTCCATTAAGGAGCCTGAGGTTAGACCAGCTGTTGTGCAGCCACCACAGGGCCGATAGAAAACGTATTGAGGCTCCTGTGGGTCACGTCCTGCAGGTAGTGGGCTGTGAAGGTCGTTTGACGCTTCCAGGCCCCAGCTTGTAGCACCTGCGTCACAGAGAAGTTTCTCTTGATGGCCAGGGATGTAGCGATGCCCCTGACGTCGTGTGCCCTAGGGCGACGTGACGGAGGAAGGTCAGGATTCAAGGCGTGGTGGATGACCCTTCGAATCCAAGCCGAGATGGTGTTCTTGGTGACCCTCCTCTTCGTCCTGCCTGTGCTGACAAGCAACGCTTGCACGCGGGGACGAACTGCAGCTGTCATCCTCAAGTAACACCTCAGACTCCTCACTGGGCATAATAGCAGATGGTCTGGGTCACTTGTTACAGAACAGAGACTCGTGATCCTGAAGGAGTCGAACCGTGGGTCCGGCAGTCCAGGGTTCTGAGTCTTGGCAACAAACTCAGGGACAAACCTGAATGTTACCTCCCCCCATCCCCTTGAATGGGCGATGTCGTACGAGAGACCATGAAGTTCACTAACTCGTTTGGCAGAGGCCAACGCGAGTAGGAAAGCCGTCTTCCAAGTCAGGTGGCAATCAGAGGCCTGGCGTAATGGTTCGAAGGGAGGTCTCTTAAGAGCCCTGAGAACCCGAACCACGTTCCATGGAGGAGGTCTCACTTCCAACTGAGGGCAGGTAAGCCCCAAGCTACGTATGAGTAGAGAGTTCTAGCGAGGAAGAAATGTCCACTCCTTTCAGCCTAAAAGCCAGGCTTAAGGCTGAGCGATAGCCTTTCACCCCCGAGACCAAAAGGCGCATTTCCTCCCGCAAATAAACGAGAAACTCCGCAATTGCTGGAATAGTGGCATCGAGTGGAGAGATACCCCTCCCACGACACCAACCACAGAAGAGACTCCACTTCGCCTGGTAGACTCCCGCAGAGGACCTTCGCAGGTGACGAGACCTTCTTTCCGCAACCTGTTGCGAAAAGCCTCTCTCCGTGAGGAGACGCTGGATAGTCTCCAGGCGTGAAGCCGAAGCGAGGCTACGGCTTTGTGGAAGATGTTGCAATGTGGTTGTCTGAGTAGCTCGAGTCGTGGGGGAAGCTCCGTCAGGAGCTGCAGAAGGTCCGGGAACCATTCCGCGTGATGCCATAGTGGAGCTATCAGGGTCATAGACAAGTTGACCAATAGCCTGGTCCTGTTGAGCACCCTTCTCATCAGACAGAACGGTGGGAAGGCGTACACGATGTTGTCCTACCGTTGTTGGAAAGCATCTTGCCAGAGAGCCTTGGGGTCCGGAACTGGGGAGCAGTACAGGGGCAGCTTGGAATTCAAGGCTGTCGCGAACAGATCCACCATCGGGGAACCCCACAAAGTCAGGACTTTGTTGGCTATCTGATGATCCAAAGACCACTCGGTACTCACTATCTGCGAAGCCCTGCTCAGACTGTCAGCGAGCACATTCCTCTTGCCAGGAATGAAGCGAGCTGATAGTGTTATCGAGTGAACTTTGGTCCACCTCAGAATCTCTACTGCAAGATGGGATAGCTATTGTGAAAAAGTACCTCCCTGCTTGTTGAAATAAGCCACTACCGTGGTGTTGTCGTTCATCACCACCACGGAGTGGCCCGCCAGGGTTCGTTGGAACTGTTGAAGAGCCAGGAATACGGCCTTCATCTCTAGCAGGTTGATGTGCAGTTACTTTTTTGATTCTGACCAAAGGCCTGAGGTCCTCTGGTTCAGAATGTGGGACCCCACCCTTCTTTTGACGCGTCCGAAAACAGCGTCAATTCCGGGGGAAGGACGAGAAGATCCACTCCCTTTCGAAGGTTCTCGTCGATCAGCCACCACCGCAGGTCCGCCTGTTCCGAGGGTCCTATCGGGACCAGAAAGTCCGGGGAATCGGAACCTTGACTCCACCGGGACTTGAGCCGCCATTGCAGGGATCTCATCCTGAGACGGCCGTTCGGGACCAGACGGCCCAGGGAGGCTAGGTGACCTAAAAGACGCAACCACGATTGGGCTGGAAGCTCTTCCCGCCTGAGGAAGGGTTCTGCCACCCTCCTCAGCCTTGCCATCCTGTCGTCTGATGGAAAGGCTTTGTGGAGATTGGTGTCTAGTAACATGCCTAGATAAACCAGTCGCTGGAACGGCTGCAGAGAGGACGTCTAGAGATTTACCAAGATCCCCAGATCTTGGCAAAGTCCCAGAAGCCTGTCTCGGTGTCGAAGAAGGGTCGACTCCGAGTCTGCCAGGATCAGCCAGTCGTCCAGATATCGGAGGAGACGGATGCCGTTCCTATGCGCCCATGACGAAATCAGGGTAAACACTGGTGAACACCTGAGGTGCTGTGGAGAGACCGAAGCACAGCACCTTGAACTGGTAGGTCTTGCTGTCTAGGCTGAACCTCAAGTACTTCCTGGAAGACGGATGGATTGGGATCTGGAAGTACGCGTCCTTCAGATCCAGTGCACACATGAAGTCTTGTGGCCTCACTGCAAGTCTGACCGTGTCCGCTGTCTCCATGCTGAACGGAGTTTGCTTGACAAACTTGTTCAGAGCTGAGAGGTCGATGACAGGTCTCCAGCCTCCAGACGCCTTCTTTACAAGAAAGAGTCGACTGAAGAAGCCTGGGGAGCCGTCGACGACCTCCTGAAGAGCATCCTTCTTGAGCATGGTCTCGACTTCTTCCCGAAGGGCTAGCCCCTTTGCTGATCCCATGGCATAGGAGCTCAACGACACTGGATTCGCTGTCAGGGGAGGTTGAGATGTTGTGAATAGGATGCGATAACCTTGGCCGATCACGGAGACCGTCCAAGAATCGGCCCCATGTTGCAGCCACCTGTGCACGCAACTTTGTAGGCATCCCCCCACAGGTGGACACGCGGGGGGACTGCCACTCCTAGCGTTTACGGCCACGGCCGCTCCCTCTAGGAGTCTTGCCTCCCCTGGAGGACTTACCGCCCCTCTTGTCCTTGACAGGAAAGGGCTGGGGCTTAGACACCACTTTCTTAGCTGCCGGCGCCTGCTTCGGTGTCCTGTGAGGCTGCTGCTGATGTTGCTGCGGAGCTGGAGGCTTGTAGGGCCGAAATGCGAGGGCCCTTTGGAGGAGCGAATCTTGGCTAGACTTCCTCCACCTCTCAGCTGTGCGTTCCATGTCCTTGGGCTCAAACAAACTTCCCCCAAGGATGGAGGAGTGTCTGAGCCTGCAGACATCCACGGCGGGGATCTTCGGGTGGATCTTCTCGGTCACCGCATCACGACGCTTCAAGACCGAGTTGCCCACAGGTTAGTAACCTGGTGGGCCAAAAACTCGATAGAGCGAGTGCCCGAGAGGAGGAAGGTCTCCAGGGCCTTCCTATTGCTCTCCTTAGACAAATCCTCAGAGCGCAATAGGATGCCCAGAGAACCCAGCCAGACATCCAGCCACGAAGTGGCCTGCATGGCGCACTTCGCGACCTTCTCCTGGCTCAGGATCTCTGACGCCGAGAATGTCACCTGCCGGGCAGAGAGCTTCTCAAGCGGGACTCCCCTAGTAAGCTTTTCCACCGAACGGTGGAGGGGAAAAGCGAGGCTGGACTCCCCCATGATCTCAAAATACCTCCTCTGCTGTAAACGAGGAGGTGGGAGGAGTTTGTTCCCGGCAGAGGAACGACTAGAGGAGGCGAGGTCTGAGAGCTGAGCGTCGACCCTGTCTCTGGCACTCTTCACCCCCTGGGACAAGGGCAGAGCCACGCAGGCCTATAGGGGCTTCTGAGTTCCATAGACCTGGTCCAGGACCGTGTCCTTGCCCTCGCGAAGGGCGATCTCCGGGTCCTTGAACCTGTTGAGCTGCCTCATCAGGCTCAAGACCTGCCAGAAGGCATGCTCAGACACGTGCTGCTCTCCTCCCTGCGGACTGGCAGCTAAGTCTCCTGTCCCCAGAGGCTCTTCCTGGGGAGACAAGTGGACGTTCTCCCGGGGTCTGGCTGGTTCCTGACGAATTCGCGAAGAAGACTTCGGAACTGTCTTGGAGTCCTTGGGTTCCCTCCTGGGTGGGATACAAGACTCCAGCAAAGAGGTCTGAAAGCTGCCTTCCACGCGAGTCGGTTCTCCTCCACGAGGAGGGGACTCCCCCCTTGGTGCCTCGCTGGACTCTCCTGAAGACGGAAAAGCTTCATCCACAGGAGAAGGAGAAAACGACTGCGAAGGGGATGAAGCCTTCCTGACGGACCTCTTAGGAACCAACTTCTGCCTGGGAGAAGTCACCACGAAGTCCACTCCTCTCCTTCTCTTCAGCAGGGGCGAGTCTGTCCTTGGCTTGAGTCCGAGATTGGCGAGTGCTGGCTTCATAGCCTGCACTACCGCTCTCATCAAAGGACCAAACCAAGACTGACGAGACACGGACGCAGTGTCCGTAATTCCCGCTGGAGGGAAGGGGATCTCCTGACCCTTCGGAGTGGACGCAACTGGGCCTACCTGCAAAGAAGAAAGGGAAGAATGTTGCCTTGACCTCTCCGACGATTCTTCCTGGTCCTGAGAGAGACCTGCGCTTGCGCGGAGGCGATCCTGACTGCGATCTGGAAGCACGCATACCTCCAGCTGCCGCCACGAGCTGCGGAACCCGGCGAGAACGGGGGTCGCGCGGAGGAGGATCCAAAGAATCGCGCGGGGGGTTGCTGGAGCGCGGGCACGTAGTCACACGGAGATAAACGCACGCGGGCGAGTGGGCGCGTTGGCGAGGAAACCCGTTGGCGCGTGGGCGCACAGGCGATCGCTGTAACTCAGGAGAAAGGCAAGGCGTAGGAGATTGATGGTGTTCTGGAGATCTGTGGCGCGTGGGCGAGCGATAGCGCGTCGGCGAACGCTGGCACGTGATGGCGCGTAAAACGCGCAGGCAAACGACCGCGTGTGGGCAATATGGCCGTAGGAGACCTATGTCGATCAAGGTCCAGGTGGCACTGTCGTGAAGGAGAGCGCTTGCGCGCAGGCGAAAGATCGCGCGGGCGCTCAGGAGATCGCCGAAGCTCTGGAGAACGCTGACGCGCTGGAGATCGCTGACGCGCTGGAGATCGCTGACACGCAGGAGATCGCTGACGCGCAGGAGATCGCTGACGCGCAGGAGATCGCTGGCGCGTAGGGTGTCGACGCGTAGACTGCTGCACGGGATCAGAAAGCGTGACGCGCAAAGACGAACGCTCGCAAACGGGCTCAGGATGAGAAGGCGCGTGTGCGCGCTGGCGCGCAGGAACTCTAAAAGTGCGCGCAGGAGACCGCTGGCGTGCTGGGCGCGCAACAGGAACAGGAGTTTGTTGACTGTCGACAGGAGAGCGCTGGCGTGCAAGAGGACGCTGACGATCAGGAGAGCGCTGGTGAGGTGATTCAGGAGACTGCAAAGCTGGAGCGCGCTTACGCGCTATTACGCATGAACGCGCAGGAGGGTGCGCAGGGGAACCCTGACGCGCAAGGGAAGCCCCCACACCGTGGGAGACATCCCTTTGCCCTGAAGGGACCGATGCCCGTCGGCTGACGAGGAGGTCAGAAGCCTGCTGCACATCTGCGCTGGAGGGGGAAGGTCTGGTAGGCGTAGGAGATCGCGAACGATCACCGGAGAGGTCCAAGGACGTGGCTGCTACAGTCTGCTCCCGACGAGGAGGATCCTCATCAGAGGACGGAGGAGGCGAAGACTCGAAGAGGCGCCTCTTGACTCCCTTATAGGGAGACGGGAGGCCCCTGCGACGAAGAGGACGACAAGAATTACGGCGAAGGCGGCCACGAGGGAGGTCATCAGGATCGTCGGTCCTCGGAAGAGAAGTCTCAGTCAGTGCGCTCCCCCGAGGGGAGACGTACCCGCAGGAGAGACCGTGGGACCCACCTCCCCCTTCGAGGGATGTTCGGAAGGGGGAGGAGAGCCTTCAGCAACGTCCGCAACATCAGGAACAGCAGAGGTTTGACCAGATCCGTCGGAAGCCTCTACCACCACAACATCGACAATAGACAGAGGGTCTACCTCTGCTATCACCGGCGACTGCTTGACAGCAGCCCCCAACTGGATAATGTCAAACAGGGCTTCCTTGGAGGGCAAGCCCTTAAGCCCCAAGGAAGCCCAAAGCTGAAAGAGATCATCGTTAGAGACAGAGTTATGGTCATCAACGTTAGAATCAAAATCCTCCCTCGGGGGAGGAGGGGGAGCCGTCCCGCTATGGGAGGCGACGCCCTCTCCCACACCCCGAGATCGGGAAACAGAACAAGGGTCTACGCTACCACTCGGCGGCCTCTCACGAGAGGCCGGTCGAGTGGGAGCTTCGGAGGAGGTTTGGGCGGCGGAAGAAGAGTCCCTGGAGCCTTCCTCCTTCAAGGCAACCCTTGAAGGAGAAAGGTCTCTCTTGGACTTCTTCTTACACCGGCGGGCAAACCTCTCCCACTGGGAGGTAGACCACTCCCTGCACGTTACTTCCTTGTCACACCGTTGGCCTCGACACTGCGGGCAAAGGGTGTGGGGATCAGTTTCGACCGCCAACATGAAGGTACCGCAGGGCACTTGCACATGATGAAATAAAAAGGGCAAGGCCAACTTCCAAGCACACAAGCTGAGGAAAAGCAAAAGAAAGATTAAGGCTGTCAATAGCGAGGACAATAGACAGACACGTCTGCTCATCGTCCGAGCCAAAAATGAAGCGAGACAACTCACTGGTGTGTGGGGGGGAGGGGTAGCAAGCTATCCCTTCCCCTACCCCCTTGCTAACTAGCGCGGGGGTAGTTAACCCTCGTTAAAAATCTATTGGCTCGTCAATTTCAGCTACGCCAAAAGTAAACCCAATGTAAATAGCGTGGTTTGTATTTCGGTTACGGAACAAACACACCTTCATCCTTTAATAGGAGACTTATCTTTAAGTGGGAGGAAGTTCCTTATACCAAACTGACTGGCTATAATCCCAGTAGATGTCCGGATGCCAGAGAACTAAAAATCAATCAATAATCCCAGGATTGCTAATCTCGGACCTGATAAAGTGCAGATAGCATCGTAGACACTTAGCACACCAGAGTCGGAAGTAACGTCAAGTTCACGGCCAAGCAACCATGGTTGTTGCAAAGGAAAATCTATCTTTCTTAGAATACTAAATCTGTCAAATTAAGCATAAACAATTTGATGTGTTTGCCTGTACATATCCATCTCTATTTTACGGCAATAGAAAAGCTGCTTAAAAGCGAGGCTTACTTGTATATACGTCCATCCAGTTACAGAGTATTCCAACAGCAATATCCTAAGGGAGGGGAAGAACTGAGGAAAGGGCCAAACACACTCACTCTTGACCTAGAGGTAAAGTTACATATCTTAGATGTGATACTTTTGGCCCTGTAAAGGAGCTAGGGTCACTACACCAGTTACTACACAACAATCACACATCCGATTGGAAACGTGTCAAAAGACCTGTGTGCCCAATCCCGCAAACAAAGAGCAGTTAAGGTGATCTGACACCTCCATACTCCAGCGTCTAAAACTGGAGCCGAGATTTTTCTTGAAGGTATGAGTAGCAACAACTCCTCTATCTCGTGCATGCTCACTTTAACATGTTCTGATGTGCCGGGATTCTAAGGCTATCAGTTGATTGTATCCAGCAGCCAAAAAGTTCTGTAAAATGGGTTTGGTAGCATGGGTTCTTTTAAGGTAGCACCTTAAGACCCCTAGCAAGACATAAAAGTAACTCTTCCAGATTGTCAGTTACTTCCCTAATCAATGAATCTGTGAAAAATGAAAACCTGGAATCATTGACAGATTGAGTTTTTGCTTGAAATCTGGAACAAAAGATAAAAAGACCCCCCTCCAGTGCTTAGAATGAGAGAACAAATAAGTCAGGTTCACAGGCACAAGATTCCATATGAAAAGATTTCCACACGCACAAGCTATACAAACATGATTGCTCAAGTAGGCTACACCATCATCCATATGCATGAGTTCCGTAAGTACAATCGTTCACAAACACAAGTATCCAAGAGTATGATAATCCATACAGATGAACATCCACATGCACATGTTCTCAAAAAAAAAATAAGAAAATAAAAAAAAAGTTCACAAGCCCCATTCCAGATTGCTACTGGTGTCCAAGAGCTCAGTCACTATGTGATCGGTCTTCTCTCACTTGGCAAAGTGACTAATACAGTAAACAACTAATCAATCTTTTCCTACATAGCCTACATCCGGGAGGGACTGTATGTAACAGGAATATATCTACATGGGAGAATGATCATAATACATTATCAATTCCTTCCCCAAGAATATGTTTCAGTACGCAGTTCAGGCATTCACCGCACTTGTTCAACATGATCGGATCGGCCCCATTCTCATCACTCGTACAGACTAAGAAATATTCCCTTCACGCTCCCCTAGGTTTACTTGTCCTTTCCTCTTTGCGTTTCATGTTCATGGGAACGTTCCAACTGCTTTCGCTACCTGCAAGATAAGCCGCCTGACTTGTTTTTTCTCAGATTGTTGTTTCCCCCCAACCTAGCAATCAAGAACCCCACCATCAGATCTTACACTTGTTCTTCAGGCAATCGTTACTTTCAAATCACCAGGCAACTAGTTCACCTGTTTCTTCCTAATGCTAATGCTAAAAATATCCCAAAGAAGCATAGGACAATCGATCAGTTCTTTCAAGATTTCAACCATTCCTCTACGTGGTTTTGTGGGAGGAGCAGTACTGTTAAAAAAAACAACCCATGGAAAGGGTTTTTGGTATGAGTTACAGGAGCTCATGGTCCTGCTAGCCGCTAACATTTCCAACTCAGTCAAGTGTTAGGAGCTCAAACAGGTGGCTTCTCAAATTCAACCTCAGCACTCATACCAGAAATAAGATGCCACATCGTACTCACGAGGTTATCAGTAAGGATACTCCCTATCAAGGACAGGCACTCGATCGCTCCCTTCCATTCAAGAACCAGCTGGCAAAGGTCCTTGAGGAGGAAAGATTCTTCCATCAAAAATTAAATAATGTCATCAATCAAGTCCAGGAAAACCAATTGATGAGTCGTGTAGCTGTGACTCTACCGTTTCTCTCTTCATGGGGGAGAGAGTGCAGTACCGAGAACGTTCCTCTTAGGGAGGGGATACTACAGAATATGCTCACACCTCATTTGCAAGGTAAAAGGATACATACTGTACTATGAACATACCCCACACTGAGTAGACGGCTCGGCAAATGGTACAGCAGCTCACACACCTGCTATCTACACTCGGTTCTTACGAGAATTGAGCACACACTACCAGTAGGAATAAACTAACAGGATCCAATCAAGGCAGCTCCAGAGATGGCCCTAATCTTTAAGGGGTACAATACTTAAGTGTCAATCAATGATCAAAGTCCTCCCTGAAGGTAGTGCCAAGGTTGCCTAAACCAGTTCATTGTACTCACAAGAACGTCCACAATGGAACTCTCCCTCCTGATTGTCGGCTACCATCTGTACTAAGTCAATGTCCGGTACCTTAGGGGCAAAGAAATCCCGAGTACCATCAAACACAGCAGAGGTAGAGGGTGGGGAAGGCTTCTCCAGAGACTCACTCAATCCCACAATTATGAGTATTCTGACCCAAGGAAGACCCATTAATGTAATCAGGGGCTTAAGATGAACCCAGGGTGGTAGTCAACAGCAGAAAATAGATCTCTGACACTGATCAAAGCAGTAGTACCATGTGCTCTTCTCTCTGTTAATTAGGGTGGGGAGGTGGCACTGGCCACATACCGTTGAGGTTATCTGTCCCTCCACCATAAACCTGCGGCTATCAGATGCACCCAAGCACACAATGGCAGCCACAAGAGATGCCATCTTCTCAACTTGGGGTACCAAAGTACCATGATCACACAAGGGAGCAGCAATCCACCGTCGAAGTAGGAAAGGGAAATGAGTGTGTCCTGGCTCCTTCAATACATAGGCACCAGATGTACACACACCAGCATGGGACAATGCACTACAGTTCCACCTGGGTACCTGGATAGCCATTGAAATCCAGGCCATGGTCCCAAGGGCAGTGGCATGAGGCCATGAACATTAGGGGGGGCTGAACCATTTTGGTGTCATCCATCAGCCCCTAAATTGGTGTTGAAAGGAACCTCTTCCTTACTACTACGACTGGCCTTCCTGAATTTCTTTGACTATTTCTCTTTAGGAGCATCAGAATCATAAGAGGAGGAGGAATCAAATGAGGAACTGGAAGAGGGAGCGAAGGGAGAATGATACCATATCTCAAGCTTACCAATTCTCACCTCAGGCTCTACGGGCAGAGAAATCAAGGTTTGAGCAACCTTCAAAAACAAAGCTCCCCCAATGTGAGAACTAACACTGGCTACTCAAACAGAAACCACAACAACGAGGAATGCCTTTACAGGGGAAGCAGTAGGCACACTCACTAGTCTTGCAACACAAGACACACAGTAGGAGAGCGCTACGGGCCTCAGAACCATAGACTCGGGGATGACACCAAGTAATGGGGCAACACACACAGGTAACTTAGGCCGTGGATCCAACTTAAGCCCAACCCTGGAAGAGGCACTAACCCATGCCAGAGCCTTCTGTTATAACTTTATGGGCAAAATTACAGGGGTGCAGGCCTCAATAGTCCGTTTGTGTTTAGAGACCAAAGAGGGAATCACAGCTGGGGACAGAGAAAATGGGGTCACTACACCAGGTTCACTGGCAATGCACCCACACCTGAATTAACAATGCCACAACCGGAATTGGCACTGGGGATACTGAGAGCAACATTGCCTTAGCAACCAGGTGGCTCAAACATCAGAGGGAGGACCTACCTTTAAGACTTTGACCTTCCTTAGGTCAAACTCGCTGGCAGCAGTCTGCATGGCAACAAGAGAAGAGCTTCCAACTTCCGTTGGATTGAGACAATCACAGAGGGAGCTCCACACACCACCAAACCCTGAGAAGCACGCCAACGCAGATCCAAGACCCTGCTCCTACCACATACACCCCGGGAAACAACCCAAGGATGTATACATAGAAACTACAGCAACAGGAACTTTCCGAGAGGTAAGAAAGGAAATGAAAAGCTTAAGGTGTCGCTTTGGTCGTTGCCAAGATTGACCCCCAGAGAAGTCTAAATTATTAAAACCTTTCAATAGGTTGCAACATTACGTCCATACTCATCGTAGCCAAAGATTAATGTGAAGAGCCTTTGATAGGCTGAAGGGCGGGGTTACTCGCCCACACTCACCACCTATAGTTAACTACCCCATTAATGAATTCAATGGCCATTCAGCTCCACTGAGGACATTCCCTATTTTAAAAGATGAAAGGTTTGCATATGCGTAGGAACAAAGCGCATGAATATATTTATAATAAATTTTCCTTTCAATATTAAAAAATATTTTATCATGCTCATATCTATGATGAAAACAACAAAGTAGTTCCCTGTAGCACATTACTGAAGATCATACAAAGTATTTAAATTTCATAGCAACACCCATAAACCATTTTAACATATATAGCAGAGTTCTGCAGGAAGGTAAAACATAATTGGTTGACAACAGCTTCCAAAATACTGGACATGATTGATGAAACATTTCAGAAGCGAATAAAACTTCAAAACTTACCGGTATTCATGCAGCTCATTTTCATCGACAACTTCATTGGTTGAAGCTTGAGGCCAGAGCATCTGGAGTGCCACGGGGTTCTCCAGCGGGCCCAGTCGCCGCTCCTTGCACTCCTGGCCGCTGGCATTACCGATGACCTCTCCCAACTCATACTGCTGAGGATTGGGAAGGCCCAGCCTATCCACTATACACATTGTTATTTCCTGCGCCGTCGTCTGTTTGCTCACTTCGATCGACAGCGCTTCGTAATGAGGCGACAATGCCCCGACAAACACTTGCACGATGTAGCGGCTGTAATCCATCTTGTTCTAAGATGACCAGATTAAGCCGTTCTTTAATGTTAGTTTTCTCGTGAGGGAGTTCATCTCCCTATGCTGTGAGCCACAATACACCATAAGTTTCTTTTTTCTTTCCTTCTCTGAATCCTAATCTACTTTACCGACAGTAGCAACTTCCATTTTTAATATAACAAACATATACAACTATAAGATTTTAATTTACTTTTATCTAGGTTCATATAGCATTCCATTTCCTTGTACTATGAAGCAATCAAAGCCAGAGGCCTGAAACTTTACATCACTGGCAGTGACAGAGCAACTGCAGAATCCATCACTACACAGAAGTGTCACTGAATAGCACCCGACGGAATTAAGCATTTTGGCATTGTACTCTCTGGAATAAGGAATAACAAATCATTAGCTAAATACAGAGTAAATATAAAAACAGACTGACACTCCTCCCTAGTATAGTAACAATGTGTTTGCCTAGCATTCGCATGGCGGCAGATCGATCCCCGCCCGGGGCCATAAGTTCAAGCTGTTTACTGGGGAGGCCACTGCTGTGCAGGGGCACCACAGTGGAGGTTGGGCATGCCCATATATCATCTCATTATTCATATTTCTAATCATTCATGTTTTAAACACGAACGTCTCGTTATTTGTAAAACTACGACCAATTTACCTTTAAAGAGCAAAACCTTGTAGCTACTATGGTTAGTGTCAGTATACAATATTTGTTTACAAGCTTTGCAAGATATTGATGCAACACATTACAGTATTATGTTTTGCATGAGTAAATGTAAGCAAGCACTTTCAAGTACCTAAGGCAATGCCTGTTTCTCAATGATTTAAGACTAAATACACATTAAGAACGTTCTGATTGCAAACCATCACCTTCCTAAGGTAAATAACTCCTATGATTTTTGTGAAACACTAATGTCTTATTGGTAGTTTTACGTCCATGAAGATCATGACTATAGTTAAGGTAACTGATTAACAAATCCTGATTTTGTTTAATAGGGTTGATATTATTATTACTATTATTATTATTAGATAAGCTATAACCTAGTTGGAAAAGCAGGAAGCTAGAAGCCGAAGGGCTCCAACAAGGGAAAATAGCCCAGTGAGGAAAAAACAATGAATTAAATAAACTAGAAGAGAAGTATTAACAATCAAAATAAAATATTTTAAGATCATTAACATCATTAATTAGATCTAGCATATATAAACTATAAAAACGAATAGGAGAAACATGATAGAATAGTGTGCCCAAGTGTACCCTCAAGCCAGAGAACTCGAACCCAAGGCAGTGGAAGACCATGGTACAGAGGCTATGGCACTACCCAAAACTAAAGAACAATGGTTTGATTATGGAGTGTCCTTCTCCTAGAAGAGCTGCTTACCATTGCTATACAGTCTCTTCTACTCTACCTTTACCAAGAGGAAAGTAGCCACTGAACAATTACACTGCAGAAGTTAACCCATTTTGCACAGAAGAACTGTTTGGTATTCTCAGTATTGTCAAGTGTATGAGGAAAGAGGAGAGAGTGAAAAGAATAGGCCAGAATATTCCATGTATGTGTAGGCAAAGGAAAAAATAGCAGTAACCAGATAGGGGATCCAATGAAGTACTATCTGGCCAGTCAAAGGATCCAATAACACTCTAGCGGTAGTATCTCAACGAGTTTACATGTCAATACAATGTCTTTATCTCCTTCAGATTAACATAATAGCTCAAAATAAAGTACTGTACTGTAATGTACACAATCTATGGACTTAGGAACCATGATTTACCTTTAGGCTAAGGTCTTTCAAAATAAATTACAGGTGCAATGACAGGCCAAATATATAATCTTCCATGTAAATATGGTAATCTATTTTTGTACCATGTCAGACTGAGATACATGACAGGGTAAATGTGACATACGCAGAGACCATCTCGTTTGGTACAAACTGTTAAAAAGTTATTATGGCAAAATCAGTTTGATGGTAAAGCTGATAATGGACAGACATACAAACAGAATAAAAACTATGAACTTCAATCACGTCCATTTATAGAAAAGTTGACTAAAATACCTTCCTTTCCTCCCCTATTTTTCCCTGTTGGAACCCCTTGGGTTTATAGCATCTTGCTTTTCCAACTAGGGTTGTAGTTTAGCTAGTAATAACAATATCAATATCGATAATGGTGTTGCAAAAACAAAGCAAGTGTGACAGACATGCCTGCCGGACAGACAAATGGATAGTTTCCATTCATGCACATCTATGCATGATAGTGAGAAAGTTTGATTGACATCATTCCTTTGACAACGTAGAAGGATTGCAATGACAAGGTAAATGTAACAGACATACTGACAGAGAGATGAACGGATTTTCCTCAGGCAAATCTATGCATGACTGACTACCCATGACCAAGATTAACTGACATATCTTTCATTGTGTCGAGACACAAAGACAAAGAATAATGTGACACATGACTTTTCAGACAGAAAAGTCGAAAAGTCGAGATTGTGACGTAGTGGGGGATTAATAAAGAATTTCACTTTCATCCTTGCAAGACTGTTACTCTATTCAAATTCCTACCAAAGGTTTAAAGGCTGGTCATGAATGGCAGAGGCAAGGGACAGTGATACTCCCCTAGCAAGCACAACAATGCCCTAAAGACTGACCATATATACGTATGATCAGCGTCCAAGCCCCTCTCCACCCAAGCCAAGACCAGGGAGAGCCAGACAATAGCTGCTGATGACTCCGCAGGTAGACTTACAGACTTCCCCAAACCTGTATCCTTAGCTCACAAGGATGGTGAGATTACAGAGACCAAAGGAACTAACAAGTTTGAGCAGCGCCCAAGTCCCTCTCCACCCAAGCTAAGACCAGGTTGAGCTAGACAATGGCTGCTGATGACTCAGAAGGTTGACATATAGGCTCCCCCAAAGCCCCATTCTTAGCTCACAAGGATGGTGAGATTACAGCGAGCAAGGAACTAACGAGTTTGAGCGGGACTCAAACCCCAGTCTGGCGATCACCAGTCAGAGATACTACCATACAGGCCTCCACAACCATAAAACAAACTATTTGTAATAAAGAACCTTCAAACAGATGTAAGTCAATGGAAGTTTATAATCATATTTATTCTCTACTGGGACGTTTAATGACAGCTATAATTGATTACATAGAGCAAACTTTGATGAGTGGAAGGAGTGTCTTATGATGAAAATGAAGTTAGTCAAGTGATGAAATGGGGAGAACTATGAAGATACTTTAGTCTCCATTAGAAGTGATATGATGAATATGGTGTAGAAGTTAAATTAATCAAAAGATGAAAAACAGGGAAGAAATCTCTGAAGTGTCCAATCAAATAATGAATTTTTCTGAACATCACTTCAAATTCAGCTTCAAACCATTTACAGTATATCAAAATCTGATTAACTTTAGGCCTGACAATCACCGACCATCTTAACCATAACCAAATCAATGCATGTAAGCTTACATAGCTTATATATGACAGATCTATTTTAACGTTATTAACGATCTTAAGATATATTTTTTTTCTACTTCGTACATATTTCATATCTTTTATCTTATTTCTACTTCTCGTATATATCTTATATCTTCTTTTATTTCTACTTCTCGTATATAGTTTTTTCATTTCCTTTCCTTATTAGGCTACTTCCCTGTTGGTACCTTAAGACTTGTAGCTTCCTGGACAATCTTTTTTTCTCCCACATATATATATAAAAAATATTCTGCCCTTTTACCAAGTTTGACTGAAATTCTTTCAACCTCATAAGCCTTGCAACGACAATATAAAACTGACGGACACACTAAGAGTAAATAGCTTACTCTAAGCTTCTACACAATGAATATAAAAGTATATGTGACCAAGACCACCCTCACACATAACATATATACCATATACACAAATGGAAACAATACAAGACGTGATAAACTCCTCAAAATTTTATATCCCTAAGTTACGTTGTCACCATCCAGTAGACAACTAAAAATAGTTTAGCTTAAATTGTACTTGAAATACAACTCCTATTACAGCCCCCAAAATAGTTTTACAGCTGCCAATACAGCTTATTGAAAAAATATCTTATCCAAAGCATAGCATTCATGACGAAAAGTGCAGCTTTTAGCAGAAATGATACTGGAGCAAAAGCATTCCGAAGATCATACTGCAAACAACATTGTCATCTACTACCTGGTCTAAATTTCGTCACTGTTATTCTCACCGAGGGTCATTCACAAGCTATGGAATCCATTCAGTAATTACATTACTGTACACTGTATAGTACTTTTAGTATGAGAAATAGAAATAATTCTACAATAAAATACAGCACAATTACATTAGACTTCAGCTTATCCCCAGTTTTCTCCAGTTAAAAAAGTAAATCTTACATTAAGTATACTGTTGAGAATTTTGTATACTGTAATATAATCGCTTCCTTAAGCTTTGCTATCAAACAAGCATGAAAGATACACAGTATACTAGAAAAGCACTCGGAGTGCGTAGACCTCCGCCAAAACAGCTCATTTCTCAAAAGCAGCTTGCCTTTCCCAGAATCAATTCAGACTGTACACGTATATGAAGTCTGTGAGACAACCATGAGCTAACTTTGGGTTAAGGTTATGGTTAATTCAGTGGACCTTGACCTTTGTCCAAGAACTTTCAAAATTGAATCACTTCCACGTCTCAACGTAATCACTCCCTGAAAGCTTCACTAATCTATGAGTAAAATTGTGGCCAGTAAGTTGTTCACAAACAAACAGGGGCGAAAACAAAACCTCCTCACAACTTCATTGGCGGAGGTAATAATACAAACTGTCCAATATAAAGTCAATACCTCCAATTAAATTCCAAAACCCACTGACCATATTGATGAAATTCTGACATGCAACAATATCAGCTTTGCTTAACCAACCTACTATTTTAACCCCCCTGTAACTGAACAACAATGAGGAAACCCACTGTGGAATAGGGTGCATACCATAACCTGACCTACCCTTGGATGCAGGGTGCTAGTCTAGGGAATAGTTATAAAAATATAGCCCTAACGTTAAATTATTAACCAATTACTAATTATCTGATTACGTTTATACAAAAATTATCTATAAAAAAAGCATTACAGTAGTATTTTTTTTCTGAAAAACTGAATCAATATTCTGCACATTCATAACGATCATAATACATGAATTTTAAAAACATGTGCAACACTGCACATGCACACCTGCACAGTAAGTCACTTGTAACACCTGTCAATAAATAGAGGTCCCACTAGTATGAATGAAAGAAAACTTTAATATTCAACGACAACATCCAAATAATGTAGACGCTAGGTAACGATAAAATTCTTAAATAAAGCAAATTAAATTTTTTATACAAGGAGGAATAATTTAAATTTGACAGAAAAAAACTCAGCTACTGTATTGCTACATGAGAAAATACCATGTATTATTTTAGTTTACGACTCCACAGCATTCCAGGGATGAAAATAATCATGTGCGTTAACCGGGTTTAAAACAAATTTGAACTGTACAATTTTAACGGTAATGCAGCGTTATTACAAAGGGGCGGGTCCAAGTGATAAACTTACAATTACTATGAGGACACAACACCATAAGTTCACTGCATTCCAAAGATGAAAATGTTAATCCTGTGTTAATCGGGTTTAAAACCAATTTGAACAATAATTTTAATAGAAATGCAGCATTATTACAAAGGGGTGGGTCCAAGGGGGTAAGCCTGTAATCAGGACGCAAACAAAACACCCTAGGTTTGGTTAGGTTAGAATACAACCCTGTAGTTATCTCTTTCCCGGCACTCAAGCCCACTGAAAAATCACCTTTCCCAACGACATTCCCCATTTTAATTAGTTTGATAGAAAAACTGGAGGATATCCTTCAAAACGTACACAAAACACAATTTCACGGTGTTTTTAATGACAGAATACAGTCATGTCATAAACTATAAAAGTCCCAACTGGTACAAGCTTGATTTATGGGAATACTGTTGTTAACACAAATCATAGGGAGTCTTTGTATATCAGCGGCCAGTTCCTCCCGTGTGGATTACAAATGGACATAAACTAACCTAAACTTTCCCCCCTAACCTAACCTACAAGCTGTATCCTTACCTACTTACCTAACGGTGGGGGGGGGGTTTACAAACAGGCCCCTGCAACCCCCCTTACACTGCCGTATTCTAAGTTAGCCGTAATCAAACATACAGGTGGCCGCTATCATATATACACCCCAATCATAGCTAGGTGCTGTTAAATAGCTCACAACAACTTGCACCGTTGCAAGTAAGAATAGATTACTTTCCTTTGTTAAATAAAACATAGTATAAAATATTCTATTTGATTGATCATAAACTCTAGGCCTAAATTCAAATTGCATTTAAACTCAAGATTCCGACGGGTCCCATTCATAGCTCGTACTTAACGTTACGCGAAGCTCGCCACAAAACTAATTTCATTCCTTCTATTTCACGTCACTTAGGTTCAAGTTAATATTCTATACACAGTATACACTTGGCTACGAACACAAGCTAGGAAATCTAAATCTAACTATAATCCTAATAGTCTTGCCAGGCTATATATGTGTCAGCTGTCAGCATCTGAACAAGTGTAAACAAAATATATTCTTACTTTTACGGGTTTATTTCTCGCCCTCCATCAGACACTAAAGGTCTGTTCAGGCGGGCCTTGGTGTGTGAAAAAAATTTCTTTCCAGTTAATATTTTGCTCTGTATCATTATCAGTTATTTCGCTAGCATTTGTATTCAGGCTTAATAGTTTTCAACAAAAATTCCCAGTTTCACAAGAAAATAGGTTCCTTTTTCATGTGATGTAATATACGTAGGCCTATGCAACTTTAATTTTATCTTTTTCATAATGTTAACTTTTCTATAATCAACGTAATTTAAGTATGGCTTCTGGCAATATATAGTTGAGGTGTCATCTTTTAAGAGGACTGCCCAAAAGTGATGACCCTAGTTAGGTTATATAGGCCTAATTATTGGCAACGGAACGGTAATAGCATTAGGATTGGCTACCTCAAAAGAATAAAATCGAAATTTAATTGAATGTATACTGCAAATGGACATTTAAATTTACTGAAAAAAAAATGTCTAGACAACATGACAAAAAGGTCTTGGAATTCCAGCAAAGACCTACTTTAGCGATGGAACGGGGATAGCATTAGCCTTGGCTACCTTAAAGGAATAAAATCTAAATATAATTGAATGTTTCAGGCCATTAGACATTTATCTCCAATGAAAAAAAAAAAAAAAAGTTTATACTCCAAATATATGACAAAAAGGTAATAAGTCGTTTTGGAATTTCACCATAGGCCTATTTTGATTTTCAGTGTAGGCCTACTTTGACATCAAAATTCATATAAAAATCTAAAAAATTATAAGCAATTTAGGCTACAACCCTAAGAAGAACTTACATTTAGAAAAGATTGAATGAGGTTATAAATTAAAAAATCTAAATTGTAATGAATTAATAATTAAATATATACAAAATACTTTAAGAAGCATAAGATGATTATAATAACCTCACTAATAAATAAATATTTGGAATAAACACATTCAAGCCATCCACGAGAAATACACAATAGATTCACAACATGACAATAAACATAGGTCTAGGCTTAAGCCCACCTCGAGCCACACTAGACCAATTTCCGACGGAAACAAACAAAAATCATTAAAATTTAATAAAAAATATATATGAAACAGCAATTTTTTTCCTCTTAAATGAAAGATCTTGGTATAAATAAAACAAAAATGGAATAAACTCGAGTAAATTCGGGTTAAAATAATTAAAATAAACAAACAAAAATCATTAAAATCTAATAAAAATATATATGAAACAGCAATTTTTTCCTTCATAAATGAAAGATCTTGGTATAAATAAATGAAAAATGGAATAAACTCGAGTAAATTCGGGTTAAAATAATTAAAATAAACAAACAAAAATCATTAAAATCTAATAAAAATATATATGAAACAGCAATTTTTTCCTTCATAAATGAAAGATCTTGGTATAAATAAATCAAAAATGGAATAAACTCGAGTAAATTCGGGTTAAAATAATTAAAATAAACAAACAAAAATCGTTAAAATTTAATAAAAATATATATGAAACAGCAATTTTTTCCTTCATAAATGAAAGATCTTGGTATAAATAAATGAAAAATGGAATAAACTCGAGTAAATTCTGGTTAAAATAATTAAAATAAACAAAAACACAAGAAGACGTCGGTTTAACTCCTCGCAAGACACACGCACTCACAAACACAAGATCAACACTTCACATTTTCTCTATTTATTATCTTTCTTATTATATTATTCCCTCTCCCGAGCATGAATTAGACGGGGAATATCACACACGCGTTTATAGAGCCACCCGGTATATATTTCAATTATTAATATTAAATTTAATCCAGAAATGACGAGTCTCATTCTCCATATTCTCACTTGTTGCTTCTTAAGAGGTCGAAGACGATACGCTATTTTCACTGTTAAACGGTTATTTCCGGACACTGTAGTTAATTCCACGTTGTTAAATAGATGTTAATAACTTAATTTACCATTTGCAATGACGGAAATGTCCGATAAATGGAGAAAAATCGGGTTAAAATGGGGAAGCGAGTAATGTGGTACTAAGCCTTAACGGTGGACCAGAGTAAACTACCGCGTGCTGCCATCTATTGGAGTCACGGGTAACTAAAGTGATCTCTTTGCTATACTTCAAAAGGTTTAAATTATTATAATTAGCATTTATTAGTATTTATCTTATTCACTTTAATTTAATAATCATCTTTTTTAAGTACTCATACAAATATTCAAAATATTAGCCTAATGAACATCTTATGTGCAAGCCATAGTAATTTTATTTTGCTATACTTCAAAATCTTTACATTATTATAATTAGCTTTTATTCAATTTTATTTCATTTAATAATCATTCTTTAAGCACTCATAAAAATATCAAAAACATTAGCCTAATGAATATAGGCCTATCATTTTCATGTGAAACTAGCAAGCCATAGTAACTATATCTTGCTACTTTTCAAAGGCTTGAAATCATTATTATAATTAGCATTTATCTCATTCAATTTCGTTATATAATCATATTTCTAAGCACTTGTATATAAAAAAAAGGTATTTAAACCATTAAAATCATGAGTATCTCATTTTCACGTGAAACTGGCAAGCCACGGTAATATCATCCCACGAGTGTTAAACAAACAAACAAAATCTGAGAGAGATGTATATATCAGCTGCACTATTCATGTCAAAGTGCAGACATAATTGCCTCTATAACATCGGCATATATTTGATAATTGATTAAACTTGATATTCTATGACTTTTGGGACATAATTATTTTATTATATCTATTGTTCTCTTTAATTATGTTTTAAGTAATGTGAATTTGAATTAACGAATGCCTTGGATTATTATTATTATTATTATTATTATTATTAGTATTATTATCATTATTACTTGCTAAACTACAACCCTAATTTTAAAAGTAGGATGTTATAAGCCCAGGGGCTCCAACAGGGAAAATAGCTCAGTGAGGAAAGGAAACAAAGAAAAAGAAAATATTTTAAGAGCAACAATAAAAACTTTAACAAAATAAGAGGAAGAGAAATAAGATAAAATAGGGTGCCCGAGTGTACCCTCAAGCAAGAGAACTCGAACCCAAGACAGTGGAAGACCATGGTACAGAGGCTATGGTACTATATACGATAAAATGACTGAAGGGTCCTATAGACAGAAGGGTTCCCCTGCAGTATAAGACCAGAAAAGCAAATTTAAAGCGAGGAAAGTGTAAGTTAAGTGTAAGTAAAGTGTATATGGCGATTATGAGTGTGAGTTTGAGGGACACATCACTTATACACAGCTGGGTGTGGCAGAGACTACGCTATCTACAAAAGTGCGGTCTGTGGGCATTAACTCCTAAGGCTTCCTGTCACGAGAATTTTCTGTTTCTGTGTATCAGCATGTCATAATTGTTCGTCTGTGTAGTATACTGTATTTTCTTACACTTATACTCTCAAATCATATAATATCACTTCAATCATATCCATAATATTGGTTTTATTTCGTTGAATTAATTCAAGAAAATGGTGTCTATATGGTTTATCTGTTTAATTTCTTTAATCTAGATGTGACTGCCAAACAGGGTTATAATTTTACTATCCTGGATTCTATACAACCGGCACATCAACAACCAAAGTTATTAATTTTGAAACAAGAGGTGAAAAATATTATTTATTTTCCTTTTCACCAGAAGGGCCCGGTTCATAATACGAATAAGTGATAGTTTTTGCATCTGCGCCAAGAATGTTGCTACACTTAGCAACGCTTACAGGAATAGCGGACACAGGGCTCCCTTGCTGTTATCATCATTAATTACAAAAAAAAATAAACTCTCTCTCTCTCTCTCTCTCTCTCTCTCTCTCTCTCTCTCTCTCTCTCTCTCTCTCTTCTCT